>NW_022631001.1:24570812-24721466 GCF_010015895.1 Lontra canadensis
CCCAGTCAAGATGTTTTTTAGACCCTAATGAGGTCAACAAAAGCCAAATGCTGCTGAGTGTGTGTTCTCTGTCCTTCCACACCCCTGCCCTGCCTAGTACACAGAGCCAAGCCCTGTCCCTGGGCCTGGGCCATACAGATAAAGCCCCCTGGGTTGCCGGTGCGGGTGTGAATGCTGGGAAGTTGGTTGAACCAGCCACACTTGATTCAGCTCCAGGGCAGATGTTGGCCCAGCCAGTCAGGTGCGGGCCTGTGCTCATGCTGTTACCCCCAGTGAAATGACCTCATTCCACCTCCAGTTGAGCTGCCACTCTGCCCATCTAGGATCTCACCTCTGTGTGAAGCCTCCCCTGTCCATCCTGGCTGTCATGAATTGCTCCCTTCTCCATGCTTCCGAGTTCTAAGCTTCATCTCTGTGATTGTTGGGTGGGTTGGCATCTGTCTTCTCCCCTCTAGCCTGAGCAGCCCTGTGGGGACAGAAACCATGGCTACGTATTGTCCTTAGAAATTGATCGGGTTGAGGGGCGCCTGAATAACTCAGTCGGTTAAGCATCTGCTTTCAGCTCAGGTCATAATCCCAGGGTCCTAGAATGGAGCCCTACATTGGGCTCCCCGCTCAGCAGCGGACCGTGCTTCTCCCTCTCCCACTGCCCCTCCCCCCCCATCATGCATGTGCATGCTCCAAAAAAAAAAAACAAAAAAAAAAAAAACGCTTAATAAATTTATTTATTTTAAAAAAATTGATCGGGTTGAATTGATGAGTCACTAACAAAGTTCTTTAATGGTCATTTCATAAACTGAAGTACCCAACTGACCCTTCCAGGGATGGAAAATAAGACCTACCAGAACTTCTTGAAAACAGTGCTTCTCTTCTGGCAGATGAGGACACAGAAGCTTGGTTTAGGATTTGAGATAGGGGACTATGGTCTTAGGCCTGTTTTCCCATTTAGCTTTTAAAACAAACATCTCTGTCCCCTTTCACTGTAGCAGAGAAAGAAATGGAAAGTTAAGGTACAGCTGGTGACCCAGAAAATGTGTCTGCGTGGAGCCAGGGCACTAGAAGGGGATTCATCATTACCTCTAAATCCTAAATAGCTCACAAGACAACAGTCTTAGATCTTGGGAGTACAGAGGGGTATATGAAGATTTAATGTGCTTCCAAGAGCCTGAGAGAATTTGACCTAACCAAAGGCCTGGCACATGGTAGGCCAACAACACTGGTTCTAGAATGAATGAATAAGATGTTTTTTGTAAGAGGCAGCCTCCTCCCGACCCAGTTTCAGCCTCTGGTCACCAGGGCTTGGTCCCACCCATTACTGGTCTAGCAGTTACCGACCTCCCATCTTGGACCTGGCACAGTTGGAGTCATAAGCATCAGATTCAGTCCGTGTCTTGCAGGAGCACCCATCCAGTGTAGAGGAGGAGGGCAACAACCAGGGACTGGACAATTAGTCTATCCTGGCCTATGGCATTATACAGCACCTCTCATATTTTGGAAGGAAGAACTCCAGTCATGAGCAAAGAGTAGTTTTCCTTTTTTCCTTTTAGCCTAGGCCTCCCTAGAAGACATGGAGCTGTGGGTTGGTTCTCAGGCAACCCTAACTGTGGGCTATCAGTGGTGAGAGTTTGCTCAGGTTCTGTAGACCCCTTCAGCATTTAGAATTCCAGATTGGCAGGTAGTCCTCAAGGCTGCCTGGCTATCCACTCCCCTTATCACATTCTGACTGCTTTTCTAATTTTTTTAGTAGATCACTCTGTCCTCTCGGTGCCATGGAAGTCAAGAACTGGGTTCTGAGGGCACGTGGGTGGCTTAGTTAAGTATCTGCCTTTGACTCCGGTCATGATCTCAGGGTCCTGGGATCGAGCCCACACATTGGGCTCCCTGTTAGGAATCCATCAGCAGGGAGTCTGCTTCTCCCTCTCCTCTGCCCACCCCCCACTCATGCTCTCTCTCAAATAAATAAATACAATATTTAAAATAAAAAAGAACAAGAACTGGGTTCTGTTCATTTCTGTCTCCTCACAGTAGGCGTTGAAAAGGTTAAGTGAAGGAAGGGGATTACTAAATGTTACTGATCCCAGAAGCAACTCCCTGGGCCTCAGTTTCCCATTTGCAGAATCACAAGGGGCATGGAGGTAGTTTCAGATCTCTGGGGTCTCCACCAAACTGATTCTTGGTGCCTGGGGAGTGGTGCAGTGAGCTGCCTATGCCTCCATCAGCTTGTGAAGACCTCAGCACATGGATTTGGAGACAGAGATACCCATCCATAGGGCAGGCTGCATGCTATTGAGGTCAGCCAAGTTCACCTGTGGTGGCGACTCCCATCTCCTTTTAGCACTGCCTCTTCCTGTCAACTGGCTGCCTGGGTTGGCTTTTTTGTATAGCTTTGAGCTATTCCAGGGCAGGAACCTGGTACAGAAAATAAAGTGGAGTGGGGAGCAGTTGAATGAGCAAAAGAGTGAGTCATATAGGAGTCCAGAAGACCACCATCACATAACCCAAATGTACACTAGGACCTTAAAGGGGAACTAGTGATACCCTGTCAGCCTGAGGCAGGGAAAGCTTTGGTAGGAGGGCAGTGTCGGGATGTGGTTCATGTCACCTGCCGGCTGTCAGAACTCCCAGGGGCCATACTGAGAGTGTAGTATTCACCAACATCTCCTCCCTGGCAATTGGATATATTCCCATGGTGACATATAGAACAGTTACAACTCAGAGGACGAATGACTTATCCATATTCATGCAGCAAGAGAAGGGATGAGGCTTTAATCCTGTCCCGGAGGGGACTGCTCCTCCTCCACAGGCAGACAGAGGCTCAGCTAGGGTTCACATCCCGTCTCTGCCACGCCAAGCTGTGGGACCTTGAGTTTATTTAAACCTGAACTCTGGTTTCCTGTCCATGACCTAGGAACAACGTGCCCACCCGTGGGGTTGAGATGAGGGTTAAACAAGATCAGGTACATAAAGTGCTTTGTAAACCAGTCAGCTCTATATCAATATTAGTCAGAGAGCCAAGATAGGAGAGGAACCAAAGTCATTTCTTGGAGGTGCCATATCCTCACCTAGCTGACTTCTTCTTTCAGGACAAGAGTGAGGCCTCCAGCAGAGTCTTGTCCAGAAGGCCTTGTCGTCCCAGACCCAAATCGCTGCCTCCCAACTTGCCTGAGGAAGAAACTCGCAGGATCGCACGGATATTTTCTTCCCAGTACTCCCAGAAAGACTAATACAGACTGAAAGACAAAGGGAAGGATCCGCCTGCCCACTTTCCTTTGGCCTTGTCCGGCTCACATGAGACACAAGGTCTGCTTCCTTCAAGGCCGTGAGGGCCCTGAAACTACCACCAGCCTAGTCCATGGGTGCCTTGGGACCCCATCCAGCGCAGCCTGGAGGAATGTTCCAAACCAGTCCAAAGTCCATCTGCTAGGATTTCAGCTTCTTCCTTCTAAACAAAATGGACTCCAGTACCCAAGTGGAACCACCCAGCTTTTGACCAAGGGACCCAAGGAGGCATCTCTCGGCTGAGAAACTCCTTCCAGTGTCCTTGATAGCCTACTGCTGACATGAGCCCACCTTCTGCCTGAATATCATGGGCCATTTTTGACTTAAAGTTTGGGTGGGGTAGAGGTGGGGGTGGAGATTGTGTGTGTTGTGCATAGCTGAGGAAGTCCTTGAGCCACCTCAGCTGATTTGCTTAGAAATAAGGGTATTTTATAGATAGAAATTATTTTTACGCTGTGTTGAATTAATCAATAGAAAAGGAGGGGGGAAAATCACCTCCTTTGGACTTTTGTCTGATTATCTGAAATTCTAACCATGCTTTTAACTTATTGTTTTTACCCAGCTCTGGAGGTCCTTGTTCCTGCCTGTGTTTGAATAAAATCATATTGGTATTTGTATTCTGTAAACAGGTGTTTCCTGGGTTGGCCACTGGACTGGGGTGTTAGGAATCCATTTGTGCTCTAACAGCCAAAGGAAAGCTTGAAAACCATACAGTCCCTTAAGCTAACCTTGAACCAGGGGCCAGGGTCACCACAAGACTTCATGGTGAGAGATCAGATTGGGCGGACACTCCGTTATTCCTTTGCTTATGCCTCCAATCCGGCAACAGAGTGGAGGAGTCTCCTGGAACAGGTCCGCTCAGAACCCCTGATCTCTCTAGGATGAATTGCTCTGGGTTAAGACTGTCAAACTCCAAACATTTGAGCAGCTACTATAGACGGGCCTGTGGGGAAGATAAGAAAAACACAAAGATGTGCAGAATGGCTGGGAGAGAAGGTTGGAGGAGAACTAACATGGAGGGTCCCGCTTTCCTCCCCAAGCACAGGCCATTTTGCTTAGTCCTCATAACAACTCTATAACCTACAGGTCATGATACCCATTTTACATTTACTGAAACTCTCCAAAGTCAAGTCATTTGCCTCTGTTTATATAGCTAGGAAAGGAATCACCACATACAACATTTCCAGAGGTGTCACAAGGCTTCTGCACACAGGGAGTAGCCAGTGAGTGGTCTGAATTGGGGAAATGGATGGAAAAAAAACATGTGGGCTGGAGCAACCAGGGCGGGCTTCCCGGAAAAGTCGGAGGATGAGCCCAGAGAAAAAACCAGGAGAGCACTCAGGGCCACATGCTGCTAGGGACAGGGAAGAGACATGTCGACACTGCCACTTCCCTCATAGGTCCCCTCCAGCTTGACTGTCCTTCCAACTGAGCCGCTGTTGCCTCATCTGCAAAGCGGAGATAATAACGCTTCAGAGGGTTGTTGTGAAGACTAAACAAGATGACATTTGTGAAAGTGCTTCGCCTGCACTTGGCACTTGGTGGAAGCTGAGGAAATGTCAGCTCCTCCTACCCCACCCCCACCCCCGGAGCTCCCGAGCTAACCAGCAGACAGGCAAGCACCCCAACGGCTCTGAGACAGGCAGGACGCGCCTGAGGGTGTAGGGTGATGCACAAACCCCGAGGAACAGGGTGCCCCCCCATCAGTGAAGTGCCCTCCCACCAGGCTGTTCCCTTTTTGTTCTTCTCAGCCCCTCAGCCTTCAGCCTGCCGGCTCACACCCTCCCCCGCATCTCAGGTTGACAGTAGGAGCTTTCAAGGCAAGGGCTCCACCTGCCTTAAGGCCACATAGAACCTACAGAGGGGCAGTTGGGGGCCCAGGCCTGAGGGGTTAAGCCTCAGGTGAAGAATTTTCCTTCCAAATCCTGCTCCAGCTTCTATAAATAACCTGATTAGGTCAAGTTAGGATAAGGCCACAGCAGGACACAGGCTGCTCCTACCCAGGCGGTTTTTCCTACCCAGGCTCAGAGCAACCCCCCAAAATAAAAGGGCACCCTAAGGGTCTGTAAACCATCACCTCCACTTAAAAAGAGTGTGTTATTTACCAGTATCCTCTCCCTGAAAGTTGGATCTCTTTCCCGGTGACAGCTCAGAGATGAAATGCCTTGCGAGCCATGCAGCCTGGCTTAAGGGCATGAGGTACGTATTTGACAACGAGCCATCATCTCCCTCACTTCCTTTCAGGCACTGCCTCTGCAGAGACCTGAAAATGGATGTTTCTGATCACCAGATGCTGGCTGCTCCCAGCCCTTGCCACCAACCTTTGAACTTCTAGTGCCTGTTGGATTCTGGGGACAGGGAGCCGCAGCAGACACACCTGGCCCTGCCCTCAAGAAGCCTCCCAGCCCAATATAAGTTGAGTCCTCCCTCTGGGGACTCCAGGGCCCACGGCCTCCTTGTTTGAGCGCCTGCTGTTTATCCCTTCTCATGTACCCACTGCAATCTACCCACCACCTTCAGGCCAGCATTTCCAGCTGGAGCCGGAACCTACTTCCTGAGCCCAGCCTCAGCGGTCCTAGCAGCCCCTTCCCTTATGAAGGGAACTGCCTGGGCTACTGATGTTAGGGCACGGTCTGCTCCAAGGGAGAGGACAGACACAGCCCTGGCTTTGCACTTGAATGTCTAGACTTGTGACCACTTGCCCTGTGGCCATGGCTCTGTGCCCAAGTCCAGAAATGGGTTCTGCCTACTCCTCTGCCCTACCCAGTTAACTCCCTTCTCACCCCGGAATTCCCCTCTTTTCTCCTGTCCCCATCCCCTCTTTCCTGTGTCACCTGCGTCCCAGGTTCAGATGTGCCCCACCCTTCCCCTCAGTGCCTACTGATGGAGCCTACAGTAGTAGCAGCTGCTAGGAGCCCTCCCTGCCATGCTCCACACACCTCTGCCCACTCCCTTTGGCTCCCTTCAGTGTCATGTGTGAGACGGTAAAGGTCACAGCAGAGAGACCCAGAATTATAATTATTAATTTATAATTATAAATATTATAATTTAAGGACTGGGGGTTGGGCAACACCATATACTAGCAGTGTGACTGGGGTTAGTCCTTGTCCCTCCCTGACACCATTTTCTCCTTTGTAAAGGAAGCATTACAAATGTTAGATGCTCAGCGAGAAAAGGAATGAGGTACCGATACATGCTATAGCACAGACACATCTTGAATGTACTACGCTAACTGAGAAAAGCCAGTCACATACAATAGGATTTTATTTATATGAAAGGTTCAGAAATCCATAGAGATAGGGACACCTGGGCAGCTCATCAGTTAAGCATCTGCCTTTGGCTCAAGTCATAATTCCGGAGTCATGCTTCTCCCTCTGCCCCTCAGCCTGCTCTTGCTCTCTCTCGATCTCACTCTCTCAAATTAATAAGATCTTTTAAAAAAAAAGAAATCTATAGAGACAGAAAGTAGATTAGTGATTGCTTGGGGCTGAGTGTAAGGGAAAAAGGAAAGTGATTATTGATGTACACGGATTTGGGGGGAGCGTGTGGGGAGTGGTGAAAATATTTTAAAATTGTGATGATGGGATGCTTGGATGGCCCAGTTGGTTAAGCGGCTGCCTTCGGCTCGGGTCATGATCTCAGGATCTTGGGATCGAGTCCCACATCGGGCTCCCTGCTCAACAGGGAGCCTGCTTCTCTCTCTGCCTCTGCCTGCCACTCTGCCTGCTTGTGTGCTCTGTCTCTCTCTCTGACAAACAAACAAGCAAACAAATAAATAAATAAATAAATAAATAAAATCTTTAAAAAACCATTAATTTTTTAAAAATTGTGATGATGGTTGGATAACTGAACAGTTAAAACCAATGAATTATATCCATTAAATAGGCGGACTGTATGTATGTGAATTATATCTCAGTAAAGCTGTTATTTAAAAAAAACAGAATCAAAAAATAAAAAAAGAAAGAAAGAAAGGGGCACCTGGGTGGCTCAGTGGGTTGAGCCGCTGCCTTCGGCTCGGGTCATGATCTCAGGGTCCTGGGATCGAATCCCGCGTCAGGCTCTCTGCTCAGCAGGGAGCCTGCTTCCCTCTCTCTCTCTCTCTCTCTCTGCCTGCCTGTCTGCTTGTGATCTCTCTCTGTCAAATCAATAAATAAAATCTTAAAAAAAAAAAAAAAAACAGAATCCTGGGCACCTGCGTGGCTCAGTCAGTTAAGTGCCTGCCCTCAGCTCATGTCATGATCGCAGGTTTCCAGGATGGAGCCCCATAGCCAGCTCCCTGCTCAGGGAAGTCTGCTTCTCCCTCTCCATCTGCCCCTCCCCCCTCCTCATGCTCGCTTTCTTTCTCTCAAATAAAATATTTATTTTTTTTTAAAGATTTTATTTATTTATTTGACAGAGAGAGATCACAAGCAGACAGAGAGGCAGGCAGAGAGAGAGGAGGAAGCAGGCTCCCTGCTGAGCAGAGAGCCCGATGCGGGGCTCGATCCCAGGACTCTGAGATCATGACCTGAGCCGAAGGCAGCGGCTTAACCCACTGAGCCACCCAGGCGCCCCTCAAATAAAATATTTAAAAACAAACAAACAGAATCCTAATAGTACTCACCTCATAGGGTTGTGAAAAATAGAAATAATGTCTCTAAGGTATCTGGCACACAGTAGGCACCAAGAAATGACCGTTACTATCATTGTTAATGTTAGGACAGCCCTGCCCTGCCTATCCTGTGTGTGGCATTGACCTTTGAATTCTCAAAGGTGACAGGTCCAACCCCTGTCCCCATATGTGCCCTGATTACCTGAGGTAGCTCTTTCAGCAGCTGGAAGGAGCTATTTTAAAGAACCCTAAGTCAGAGGAACTAAACCAGATCTGGAACTCTGACCTTTCCCCTCATCTCCCTGCCACTCACCAGCCAGCCTCCTCTTGTCAAGTGATCAGGCTGTCAACTAAGCTTCTGTAGGGTAAGGTTTCAAGCCAGCTGGAGCGTATAAAGATAGGTGCCAAGCCGGAGGCAGAGAGACAACAGTGAATGGTAAGGGGGCAACTAGATCCCTGCTGCCCCTTCCTGGGATGGAGCCCTAAGGAGCCTTAAGGAGGCCCTGTGCTTCCCCTGCCCTGGCTGGACTCACAGGTAAGACCCCATTCTCCACCACCCCCTTCCTTCTCCATGCTCTGCCCTTCACGGCAGCTTACAGAGAGCAGCCCGGTGAGAACGCAGATCACTAGCCTGGGATACTACAGAGCTGGTAGATTTCATTTCTCCCCCACCAAGTTAAGAAGGAGTAACGGCAACCCTAATGCGGGGGCACCATGGCCGGGCAGAGGCTCGACCTCAACATCTGTGTCACTCACCCACAACTCACTGTCCCCTTTTGCTGATGGCCGCCTCTGCTCTGATTTTGCAAATCTCCATAGACAAGAGTGGCTTTCTCCTTAGTCTAGCACAGAATCTCCAGAATTCCTCTAGAGCATTAAGCCCTTTCCCCATGAAGGTCCTGGGGACCCCTTTCCTGAGTGGAGATGGTGCATGCACCCCTGGCCTCACAGGGAGGGAAGTTCACGAGCCCACACAACTCTACTCAAGCGACTTCCTCAGTGGGGATATGCTGTGCAGGCTTTGCCAGGAGGGTGAGATCAGGCGGGGCATCTCAGAATGGGGTTGTCTGATCCCTGCTTCTGAGCTGCCATGGAGAACAGATTCCCCAGACCCAGCCCAGACCTGAATCAGGATCTCCTGCGCTGAGGGCCTCTGAGAATCCATTCAGTAAACAAGCAGTTCTGGGGATCCTGAGCTCTCCCTGAAGAGTGAGGCTCCAGCCAGTGGCACGGGCACAGTGTCACACTGACCTGGGCTCCAGTCCCAGCCCCATCCCTTCCGTCTGTCTTATGGCTAGCTGAAGCCCTCACAGCCTGAGGTCCCTTGTTTATGAGTGGGAATCTTTGTGACAACTACCGTATAGCCTTATAAAGGGACTGAATTAGTCAATACCTATAAAGTCCTCGGCACCATGCCTCATGCAAGAAGCACTGGGCAGACACCAGGGTTAGGGTTACTGGAACATCCTGTGCCTCAAGTGCCCCAGCAGAGCTACGGAGAGAAGAATCCTGCTCTCAACTTCCCCTTTGCCACTGACAAAATTCCGCTGGCTGCTAGAATTCCTCAAGTATCAATTCAGGATGCTGGAGTCAAGGGGGAAGAGAAGTGGGAAACAGTGGCCTCAGGGCAGCTCCTGAGTCTACCATTGTGGCCTCCCTCTCCACCATAACTTGACTAATGAAAGTTCTAGCACACCCACCCCCCCAACAAGGTAGGGCTTTTAACTTGAGTCCCTGCCCATCCATTCTGCCTCCCGTGGCTCAGGGCTGCGTCCAGAATAGGCTGCGGCTTCACGTGTGGCCACTGCGTGGCTCCAACAGCTCTGGCTGCACCATTCCAACAACTTCCTCACTGGCCTCTCCCCTTCCAGTCCAGCCTTGACATTTGCACCCGCATACTCTGAACACTGGCCTGATGATGTCATTCCTCTACTTGAGAACCACCAATCACTCCCCATTCTCTGATTCAGTACAGCCCTGGCATTCCAGATCCCTCCATGAAAGATCACTATGGGCTTCTCTGATTTCATTTCCCATTTCTCCACTTCAGCAAGTGGGGTTCCTTGGTCAACTGGTCCTCCCTGGGCCCCTCTAGCCCTGGGCCATCCCGGAACCAGGCTACACAGAGAAGCAGGATAAGTAGACCCTATCCCAGCCTTTGGGGCTCCCTATCTAGAGGGAAAACAACTACAGCTACTGAGCTAATCAACAAGAAGCTGTGGGATCAGAGGCCGGGCCAAAGGAGTTTGACAGTTCAGGCTCCCCCAATCCTCCCACCCAACCCCCAGGCCAGAGGAAAACAGGTTTCCCCCAGGAGATCCAGCCCATGAGACAAAACCCATGAAGTGTTCCCTGTGGATCCAGGCACAGCACAAACACTCTGCACCAGGCTGAGACCACAGAATGCCTCGGAGTCACATAGCCCTGGTGGGAATCCCACTTGCGCTCACTGTGTGATCTCTGACAGGTCATTTCACCTGTCTTGGCCTCAGTTTGTAACTCTGCAAGTGGAATAAAAATACCTAACTTATAGGATTCTTCTATTAGAATCTGAGTGGCTACCAAAGGCTTCGAAGAAAGGACACTCCTACACTCTTACAACAGTAAGAGACAGTAGAGAAAGCGACCCCCAAGGGCCTCCCTAGCTCTGAGCGTCAGACACTCAGCTTCCTGATTCTAGGACTCCGAGCAGTCCAACTCACGTCAGAGAAGGGGAAAGGCTGGGGAAACGCCAGGGCCGGGAACAAGAGAGGCAGCTGCTCACGCATTCACCTGCACACGCCCCAGACAGAGCCTCCTTGCTGGGAACTGAGCCCTCCTGGCAGCTGCTGGTCTTCTGGAGGCAAAGGGAAATGGAAAGGAGGCAAGTGGAAGACGGTGTTCCCCTAGCATCCTGCAGTCTGTCCCCTCCGCCAGGCTCAGGTCCGTGGACGCCAGGGCCTCCACACCACCACCTGGAGGAGTGGACCCTCAGGGAGGCAGTACAGAAAAGCAGGAAGACAGGCTGTGGGAGGAACACTGCAGAGGGAGACCGAGACCTGACTGTGTGGCACGCACAGGTCTCAGCCTCTCAGGCCATTTTCTTCATTGTCCAACCTGGGCAGTGATGCCCACCCAGCTTTCCTCACCACGCTGTAGGTCTGTATGCTTAGCACTTGATTCTCTAGATGGCTTTGCATATAATCCATTAGCTGCAAAGGGATCTGAATGCCCTGAATAAAAAAGACTAGGTCTGGAAATACAGACTACCACCCCCACTGGGGTCCCGGGGTGAAAGGTGACGGGGCCTCATTGCCATCAGAAGAATTTAGCTGAGGTTCTATGTCTTTAAACCAGTCTCTCTCCATCTCAAACCTCTTTTTCTCATCTGTAAAATGTAATTAAATGCTTCCCTGCCTTCCATCCAAGGCTGCTTTGAGCCTTAAGTACAGCAGAGTGCACCAGGCTCTGACGCCCCAGGTTGGTAACACTCAGGAAGCTCATGTTTCAAAGCCCTGATTTGCGCACCCAAATGTAGGGGAAAGGAGCAGCTACCTCTCAGGAAAGGTGTGAGAACTCAGTGGGATTGTGTGTAAAACTCTAATGCGAGGGCCTCACAGCCAGGTCGTCATTTTCTCCTCCTACCTGAATCCATGCCCTGGACTCTCACACGAGCTCATGCCCTTCCCCACATCTAGAACACCCTTCCTGCTTCAGCTGCCAAAATCGTGCCGGCTTTTCAAAGCCTAACCTCTGTGACCCTCCTCCCACCCTCCACTGTGAAATGATTCTTATCCCTCCTCACGAACAAGAGAGAGGGTCTCCCCCTCCTTTGAGTCACTTCTTGGGGCTTCGCTCCCCTCTGACATTGGTCCAACTGATCTTGCACTAGTTACTTGTGGTTGTGTCTGATGACCCCAGGAGACTCCTTGAGATCTCCTTGTAGGCAAATCACACGACTGTTTTTGCTCATCCCCAGATTTCCTGGAATGACAAGCACAGAACCTAGCATGATGTGGGTCCTATGGAGCCCACCAGCCATGGCAAGGACATTGGAATTTTTCTGAATAAGTGCACCCCCCTGCTCCTTCTCTCTCTCTAATAAATTAAAATATTTTTAAATAAATAAATAAGTAAATAATAAAAAGTATCCCATTCCTCCGGGCATGATTTAAGAGTTGTCCTACCACACTATGACCCAGGCTTCCAGACTGGAATCCAGTGGCTGGTGAGTTCCAACCTCAGACCTTCCTCCTCCATCCTACCTCTCTAATTCCCTAGCTAATTCAACACCTATCAGCAAGCTCCTTGAAGGCCAGGGCCAAACCTGCTTCATTCCGTATCTTTCCTTCCGTAGTACCTACTATAGTGGTCAAGACATACCTGATCATTAAGATAATCACTTACACTTTAGCATGAATTAGAACATTAAAGAACAGGCTTGGTTAGGGAAAGGTGGCAGCAAGCATAAGAGTGAAGGTGCCATGTAGGTTGAGGAGACAGCACAGAGAGAACTGGAGTTCTACAGGGCAGTACTGAAAGAAAACTTAGGTTGTCACCCTTATCTTTTGGCATCCAATTTATCATTGGTGAGCAGGTAATATATTTTTCTCATTTGCCCAAGAGAAGTTAAATGACACACCCAAGTTTCCACCAGCATTAGTAAGCCATGAAGACTCAGCAGGAGCTCAGGTCTCCTCACCCAGGACCAGAGTTTTTATTGCCCCAGAAGGAAAGGGACAAACACTGTGCCCGCCTCACAACTCTGTGGCACTGGCCCTGACTCTAGGGGGGTGAGGACCCTGAAGAATCCAGGATCCCAGCATACTAGGGGTATGTGTGAAATGGGTGCCAGGGGGTGTGACCTGCTAAGAAATGGCATCAGCACCAAAAACCAGATGCCCAGAAGTCCAGGTGATAAGAATGCAGGGCTGCCCATGACAGGCATGCCAGCTTTCCAAGGTAACCACAACTAAGCCAGGACCTTTGGATACACTCATGTCCCTGTTCAGCCAGGAGTGGGACAGGTACAGGCCCAAGTGCACACAGGGAGAGGAGACGCATTCTCTTGACCCAAGATGGATCCTCCTCTGTCTGAGAAGCCCATTCTCTTCAGCTGAGAAGGGATGTCCTCAAAGGTGTGAGGGGAAAGGACCTGTCCTGAGCCAGGCAGAGCAGCTGCCACTGTCCCCAACATCAGCAGCAGGATGCTTTGCAGCCCCATCTCACTGGGAGCCCTGGGAGGCAGAGCAGCAGAGGAGCCCAGGACCAGGCTCCCTCCCTCCTTCAAAGCAGAACATCAGCCCCAGGAATCCCACAGCTTTGGGAGGAAACACCTCTAGTCCTAGATTAACAATCTTTAGTGAGAGAGGAGGAATCACAGGCTGGGAACGATTTCGCTTTAAGTATAATAAGAGTATATTCCAGCAGCCTTGCAAAAAAACAAGCTTTCATCCAAGATAAACAACAGTTGAGATGAGTCACGAGGCACAATCATATTGTTGATTTGGGGAAGAAGGACGTGCAGTGGAAAGACTCGGTCGGCTCTCCGTATACTCCAGGGAGCAGCTTGGTGTGGGAGGAAACAGGTTGTAGGATGGAGTCGGAATGAGATCTGGTCCCTGCCTGGGCCTCAGTTTCCCCCTCTAAAGGATGAAGATCCACCTGGTCAGTGGAAAAAGGAGGGAGTAGGAGAGGGCCGCAAGAAAAACGGAATGGGAAAGTGAGCTGTTCTTATAAGCCAAATCCAGACAGCTAAACATAGCAAAGCCCCGGCTTTTCTCTAACTAAAGCTTCTCCCAGTGTTGAAAGGAGCCTGGGGACAGGTCTGGATGGCCCAAGTTCCATCTGCCTCCTCTGGCCTGTCTCTGGCAGCCTCCTCCCTGCACTAAAGCTCAGGACTGCAAAGCGGCCTCTCTTCTTGGACCTCTCTCCTCTCTTCTCTCTCCTGGGCCCCGGAGGGACCAGGCAGAACCTTCTGGGACCATGGTTGGACTAAAGCCTTCAGAGGTACCTCCCACCACAGCTGTGAAATTCCTGGGGGCAGGCACAGCAGCCTGTTTTGCTGATCTACTCACCTTTCCACTGGACACAGCCAAGGTTCGCCTACAGGTAAGTACTTTTTGGCAAGGGTCGTTGCTCAGATCAAAGGCAGGACTGAGTTCTCCACACCAGCACCTCTAGCGTGTGCCAGCCTGCTCGTCCTCACAGAACCCCGCGCAGGCCACTCACTCCACTGCTTACAACCCTGCGCCACCATCGTCTGAGACAAAAAAATCGTAGGTCCTTGGGCCCTTCCTGGCCTCACCTGACTTCGGAAACCATGGAGTGTGAAGGAAAAGTAACTGTGTGACCTTGGGCAAACCACTGACCACTTGTTGTGGGGAAAACAATCTGCCCTCCATGTGCTCTGAGGGCTGAGCACCACACCACGGGTCACAGTTTAGGAACGGTGTGGCTGGGGGCACACACCTTATTTTCACGGGGATGTGGCGGCTCCAATCGTGCTCCCACTCGAGAACCAGCCCCGGGCAGGCCCCTCTGCACACGGCCCCATCCACCCCTTTCCCAGCTCCTCACCCTCTGCTGGGCCGTTCCTCAGATCCAGGGGGAGAAGCAGGCGACCCAGGCAGCCCAGAGACCCCAGTACCGCGGCGTGCTGGGCACCATCCTGACCATGGTGCGCACCGAGGGCCCCCGCAGCCCCTACAATGGGCTGGTCGCCGGCCTGCAGCGCCAGATGAGCTTCGCCTCCATCCGCATCGGCCTCTACGACTCTGTCAAGCAGTTCTACACCCCCAAGGGATCCGACCGTGAGTGCCTGGCATCCCGGAGACACAGAGGGGGTAGGCAGAAGCAGACTCTAGGCTAGCGGATCAGGGATGCAGGTGGTGCAGACTCAGAGGCAGGGCTGGGCCGCTGAAGGCTGGAGACAGTCACGAGGAGACAGAGCCGCTGTCGGGACCCCGAGCCTGGGAGAAGAGGCAGGCGTCAGGCAGGGGCAGCCCCACAGAGAAGAGCGTCCAGCCCGGAGGAGCACTGGCTGGCCAAACGCCGACCCCCTCTCTCTCCTCCTCTCCAGACTCGAGCATCACTACCCGGATTTTGGCAGGTTGCACCACCGGGGCCATGGCGGTATCATGTGCCCAGCCCACGGATGTGGTGAAGGTCCGGTTTCAGGCCAGCATACACCTTGGGGCCGGGAGCAACAGGAAATACAGTGGGACAATGGACGCCTACAGGACCATCGCCAGGGAGGAAGGACTCAGGGGCCTATGGAAAGGTAGGTCTGGACTCCAGGCTCAGAGGGCCCAGGGTAGAGCATGCCCTACCCTGAGTTAGGGTGGAGAACTGAGCAAGGAGGGAACTCCCAGCATGGTATAGTCCAGTGATCCTGCAAGAACATCCCAACCAAAACTCTCACACTGACCTGCCACAGTGCCCGAGTTCAATTCAATTTGGCAACCCTTCAGCATGTGCAGGTTGCTGTGAGGGAGACATAAAGGAATGGAAGATACCTTCCCTACCCTCATGGCTCTCACAGATGGAGAGGGAGGAGACATGTCAAGGAGCAGCCATTCCACAGGGTAGGACGTGCAAAGGTCACACAGAGGTACACAGCCAGAGGCAAGAGAGGCCGTGCAGACTCCAAGGTCGGGGGGGGAAGGCGACACGGAAGCTGGGCCTCAAGGCTCAGTGGGCTCTAGGTGTGTGGAGATGGAAGGGGCGGGCTTCCCCAGCAAAGTTCTCTCAGGGGTGATGACTATAGACATAGGACTGTAGGACTACAGGACTCAGAGAAGAAACAGAGGCCAGTGGAGGAGGCAGCTGTGAGTTGTCGGGTGCAAGGAGATTCAATGAGGAGGGGGTTTCCTCAAGAGTAAGGCTTCCGGGGTCCCTATGTGTCCCCATGGAGGCCACCGTGACAAATGCTGGAATCTCTCCCACATGTGGACCAAGGATCACACCAATCCTTGCAGAAAAGAGAGTGACCCAGTGAAGGTTAAGCACAGGACCCCTGGGTCACAGCCTGATTTGCTCTGCACTCTCCCCAAGTCCAGCCCTCATCTGTGATATCAGTGGCTGGGTCTTGATGCTCTCCTAGGGCCTCCCAGTGCTACTTCCTGTCACTGCTCCAAGAGTCTTGGAGCTCTTGGAAAGAAGAAAGGCTTCCTTGCCTGACTTTAGCTGGGTCTTAGGGAGGCATATTTTAATTTTGATAGATATTACAGATTATTCTCCAAAGTGTGGCTCAGACAAACATAAGAGGGCCTCTCTGTTTCCTGTCTCTGAGGTGGACACGGATAACCTAAGAGTTAGCCCCAGAGAGGAAAGTGTGGAATCCGCTCAGATGAGGCGGGCTCCTCTGAGACCCCTGGAATGGAGCATTCTGCCCCCAAACTGGAGCCCAGGACCTTGCAACCAGGGAGTCCGTGTCTCATTTTCACTCATCAGCCCCCATCCCATCCTTCACAGGAACTTTCCCCAACATCACAAGGAACGCCATCGTCAACTGTGCTGAGATGGTGACCTATGACATCATCAAGGAGAAGCTGCTAGACTATCGTCTGCTCACGGGTGAGGACCTGGGTTCCGGGGAGCTGCCCTCCCACAGCAGGGAGGAAACCTGGAATTCCACAGAGTGGGTACCACTCAGAGGTGACTGGGTGTTAGAAGGAGCAGAGAGGGGAGCAGTGCCCAGTAAAAATGCCCAGTATAGGAGTGCCTCTTAACTTGCTAGACGGGGTGCTGCCCAATTCATGAATCACTTAATAATGCCAATTAGAGCTTTAAAAAAAATACCCCTCCATCATTGTGATGAATGGGAAAGAAGCCTGGACAGGGAGGCCAGAGCCCTGGGTTCCAGCCCAGCACTTCCCACCATGCACCTTGAAGCAAGTGTCACCTTCTCATACTTCGTTTTCCTTTAATGAGATCGCTGGGCGTCCAGCAGTGGGACAGCCCTGTTCTGTTTTGCGAGTCCTGTGAGAGCTTTAGAAAGCACCGTCCTTACACTCAGGAGTTTCCAGTTTAGTGAAGGACAAATGACGACACACGGGGAACAGAAAGGCAGCGCTTTGCCTTCCCACAGCTCCATACTTGCTCCTCCCTTCCCCGCTGCAGACAATTTCCCCTGCCACTTCATCTCTGCCTTTGGAGCCGGCTTCTGTGCCACAGTGGTGGCCTCCCCAGTGGACGTGGTGAAGACCCGGTACATGAACTCGCCCCCAGGCCAATACCACAGCCCCCTGGACTGCATGCTGAAGATGGTGGCCCACGAGGGCCCCACTGCCTTCTATAAGGGGTGAGTCTCCCCTTCCTGCCTCCAGCACCCCCTCCCAGAGAACCTGGGCTTGTTTCCTTCCCTTCTTTCTTTCCTTCCTTCCATTCTTCTTTCTTTCCTTCCTCCACATATAATGTGCCTACCACGGGTCCACCTGGGGACGTGGTGGTGAACAGCACAGATGTAAACACCACAAAGGACAAATATAAAGAACTAAAGAAGTTTAAAAAAAAAAAAAAAGTGGACCAAATCTGATCTGAAGAGTCAGGGGAGGCTGAGAAAAAGAATTCTAGGCATAGGTCAAAGTGTTGACTATCCCCAAACTTACAGTAAGGGAGGAAGGAAAGGTGGTCGGTCGTCCTGAGACTTGCCTCCAGCCCACTGTCATGACTCTGGATCAGCACGGATGGCGGCCGAAATGCCCAGCACACGTCACATTTTTTTGCTTCTGGGTCTGCTTTTACCATTCCTTCTTAATGGAATGCCTTTCCCGCTCATGCACATGCGTCAGAACTAGTTCAAAGGCCACCTCCTCCCCAGTATTCTCCGGTAGGAATCTTTCCTCCTCCCTGTGAACTTCACCAATACATCCTTGATTCTACTGTTTAGGGTACTTACCACCTCCTACCTTGTGTTATAGGATTTGTAAAGTTAAAATATTCCCCATGCTGGGTCACAAGCTCCTCAAAGCCAGAACTGGAGGCTTATCCATCTTTCACCTCCCTAGCCAAGAGCCAGCGCTCAATAATGTAGGTTGTGAACAACCACCATGACCACTAAGGCACTAAGTACAAGACCTTATGCAAAGCACTTTACACAGATTATCTCAACAACCCCTGAATTGGATGGTCTTCTCCACATTTACTGAGGAAGAAATGGAGACTCAGGAAGGTCAAGTGACTTACCCAAGATCCCAGACTTACAATGTCAGAGCCATGGCTCTAAGCCAGATCATCAGATGCCCCCCGTGTTGTCATCTGTCCTATTGCCAGGCTCTTGGCTTGGCCCTCACCCCTCCCACCACTGATGCCTTCAGCAGATAGTTTTCTGGTGCCCCATGTTAGATGGGACCCAACATGCAATCAGGTCCTCAACCCTGTAAGTGACATATAAAACTCCTTCTGTTGCCAGGCTGTTCTTTCCCTGTAAGTGCTTCTCTCATTACAATCAGCCACCGCCTGTCTCAGTTTATTCTTTCACTTGGAAAACAATTTACTGAGCATCTCCTGTGTGCCAGGCCCTGTGCTTGCCTCAAAGAGCAGCAGACATAGGTGACATTAATGGAGCATTTACGGAGACTGGGCCCTGTACTGTATGCTGTGCATTAACTCATTTAGTCCTTCACAACAACTATATGAGGTAAATGCTGTTATGTTCCTCATTTTACAGATGAGGATACTGAGGCTTAGAAAGATTAAGTAACCTGTCCTAGGTCATGAAACTAGAAACTGAGAGAGCTAAGGTCTGAGCCCAGCTTGGACTCTGGAGTTCACCTTCATTGCCCCAGTGCTATTCTCCCTGGGGAGGCTAGGCTGAGGCATCTGGAGAGATCTTGGTATGAGTCTGTGGGGCCCAAGCCTAGTCCTGCAGAGCCAAGAGCAACCAGCCAGGCAAGGAGGAGAGTAGGGGACATTCCCAGGCAGAAGGAGCAGCTCAGACAAGGGCACAGGAAGTAAGTCTGGCAGGAGAGGATAGGACCAGGAGGGGATTAGCAGACAGAGGGGCTGAAGAGGGCGCAGGTCAGGTCCCAGGCTCCTCCCTGAGTCTGTGAAGCTGAGGTGGAGACTGGCTCCCAGCTGTGTTATCACAGGACAGGCAGGCTCTCTGGAGATTATAAAGCTGGTGTCACCCAGTCTTCACCCTCTGGTGTGCCGGCTTCTAGGTGCCCTGGTAGGGCCTCGCAGGGATGGCCCCTCAGCATGTAAATGATTGCAGAAATACCCAGCAGCAGGGTGGAGTCAGATAGTTTTAGCTGAGCTCCTTAACTGCCCTGGGCTTCAGTTCCTTTTTTTTTTTAAGATTTACTTATTTGGGAGGGAGAGAGAGCACCCACACACAAGCGTGGGGTGGGGGTAGAGAGAGGGGGGGAGAGAGAGAGAATCCCGAGCAGAGTCCCCACTCACCACGGAGCCTGACAAGGGGCTACATCCCACAACCCTGGGACCGAGACTGGAGCCAAAACCAAGAGTCAAACGCTTAACCAACTGAGCCACCCAGACACGCCTGGGCCTCAGTTTCTAAAAAGGAAACGTGGCAACCATCGTAGCTTCCTTATAGACTTGCGGGAATTAACTGCCTAACACAGAACCTGGTTCAAAATGTGTTTTCTTTCCTTTCTTGACTCCTGCTTCTGCCTAAATTCCTTCGGCAGAGGAGAAAAGCCTGAACGGACTCACAGAATGTTTGTGACTAACAGAGTCCTAGGTCCTTTGGCACTAATGCCGTGAATGCGGGGAGCACTATGTGGGACATCCGTGTGGGGTACTTAGTCCCCGCCCCCTGATAGTCTGGTTGTTCTCTCATCAGATTTACACCATCATTTTTGCGTTTGGGAACCTGGAACGTGGTGATGTTCGTGACCTATGAGCAGCTGAAACGGGCCTTGATGAAAGTCCAGATCCTACGGGAATCTCCATTCTGAATAAAGCAGGGCCACTTAGTACCTAATTGGAACAAGAACCAGTGGGTCCCACACAAACCCACACATGTTTACACAACTGTTTACTTGCTGCTGAGTCAAGAAATAGAAGCAGAGAAAGGATTCTGGTCTTCAGTGCTTTGTCTTAAGAACACATTTGTTTTGTATGGACAAGTTGGAAATTAAATTATATTAATTTGGGGGACCCATGATGTTGGATGCCTAACATTTAGGCAAGAGAAAATAAACCAAAACATCCATGTGGATAAAACCAAAGTCTGCAAACCTATGTTCTGTAAAAAAAAAAAAAAAAAAAAAAAAAAATCTGGGGCACCTGGGTGGCTCAGTGGGTTAAGCCTCTGCCTTCGGCTCAGGTCATGATCTCAGGGTCCTGGGATCGAGCCCCGCATCGGGCTCTCTGCTCGGCGGTGAGCCTGCTTCCCCCTCTCTCTGCCTGCCTCTCTGCCTACTTGTGCTCTCTCTCTCTCTCTGTCAAATAAATAAATTAAAAAAAATCTTTAAAAAAAAAAATCTAATGAGATGATGAATTGTAAACAGAAAAGACTGCAAGCATGAGACAGCAGTGGCACAGGACACCTGGAAATCAGCTAGAGTGTGGAGGTATGCTACCGAAACAACACAGCTGTGACTGCAGCCTTTGGTTAACCGTGGATCATCAGCCATATGTGTAATGTGCCTGCCACTTAGAAGCCACTGGGATTCTAGAAAATAGGAGACAAAAAAAAAAAAAAAAAAAAAAAGAGAGAGAGAGAGAGAGAGAATGAGAAAACCTGGAACCTGTGCCAAAAGAACACTGCTGGGCCAGCATGAGGCTGAGATTTGTAACTGTTCCCTGATGACACTGCAGAATCAAGAGGGCAGACCTCATCTTCTTTCCCATAAAATGGGAGTAATAAGCCCTTCCCTCCTCTCTCACCAAGGATGTTATGAGGATCAGGTGACAGGGTGGACATGAAAGCACTTTATAAAAGCGGAAGCTCTGATATTTACAAGTTCTTGGGAAAGATATTCTCAGGACAGTAAAGAACTGCCAGGGAAGGTTGAAAGGTTGTCTAGAGGTTAGACCAAAGGAGCCAGGGGCTGGGGGGCCAGGGGTGACAGAATGGTGTGCACTCATGGAAGGCCCACTCCCACACAGCCCTGGCTTCCCAGCAGGACCGTAAGACCCCTGAAGGGTGCCGGGCTTGCGGAAAAAAAGATAGATGTCAGGCTGACAGCCTAAAGTAGCAGGGCTCAGAGTTCTTTGGGAAATTATTATAATTCAATAAAGGGTGTGGGAATGAGAACAGCTATGTCTTTTTTGCCTTCTCTTTCTTAGACAGAATGTCCCTTTCTCACCAGGTTTCCTGTTTGCCAGCGCTGGGCCTTTGTGACATTAATAACAGTACTGGGTTCAAATGTCCCCTCCCTTCATCTTACCAGAAACCTAACCACCAGGAATCCTAATACCTCACTGTCCTAGCAGAGAAGTAGAAATAACAATCCCCCACCTTTGCAGAAGTGCTCAGCAACGTCATCTCTCCCTCCCCACTCTGACACTGCTGCATCCCAGGAGGGGAAAAGCAAATGTCCACTCACCCTTAGCACTTTCCTAAATTTAAATTATAATTTGAGATTATCAACATATATAAAGTGGAAAGTTCAAATAAAAGCAAAAAAAATAAAGAAAGATTATTTCTATTTAATATCTGGTTTGATTTTCAAATAAAACCCATATTTAAAATTTTCTCTTTCTTTTGACTTGACTGGCATGTACAAATCATTCTTAAACTCCTGGTCTCAGTTTGTAAATTCCTAGGGCCAGGAACTATGTCTTCCATGAGGTACTATGTAACAATATGTATTTTTTAAAAATTTATATATTTATTTCAGAAAGAGAGAGAGCATGAGCAGGGAGAGGGGGCTGGGCAGAGGGAGAGATGGAATCCTCAAGCAGACTCCCAGCTGAGTGAGGAGGCTGATGCAGGGCTCAATCCCAGGACCCTGAGATCATAACCTGAGCCAAAGTCAAGAGTTGGCCACTTAACCAACTGATCCACCCAGGCGCCCTCCCCATAGCAATGTTAACACATCATCCACCAAACTATCTGGATGATGATACCAAAAGAGAGAAAGGATCAATTCTACCAAGAGTTATTTTGATTGGGAGCAGCACCTTAGTGACCTCTGAGTCCAGACTTTTGAAGAAAGGAAAACCAGGGGCGCCTTGGTAGCTCAGTATTTAGGCTTCTGCTAAGGTCCGCTAAGGCGTCTAGCTCAGGTCATGGGATCAAGTCCCACATCAAGTTCTGCATTGGGCTCCCCGCTTGGTGGGGAGCCTACTTCTCCCTCTCCACTTCTCCCTCTCCCCCTACGGCTCCCCCTGCTTGTGTTCTCCCACTCTATGTCAAATAAATAAATAAAATCTTCAAAAAACTAAGAAAGGAAGGAAGAAGGAAAGAGAAAGGAAAAAGAAAGGAAAGAAAGCCCAGATTGGTGGGAGGTCTTCTATAGTTTCCTGGGCAAAATATTAGCTCTCGGGGCACCTGGGTGGCTCAGTGGGTTGGAGCCTCTGCCTTCGGCTCAGGTCATGATCTCAGGGTCCTGGGATCGAGCCCCGCATCCGGCTCTCTGCTCAGTGAAGAGCCTGCTTCCTCCTCTCTCTCTCTCTCTGCCTGCCTCTCTGCCTACATGTGATCTCTGTCTGTCAAATAAATAAATAAAATCTTAAAAAAAAAAATATTAGCTCTCTTTCCCCACTTTTTAAAGGCAGAAGTTGAACCAAATGAACTAAAGCTCTAAAGTTCAGTGATTCTAAGTACTGAAACAGCATGCAAGAAGAACTAAAGTAAGAACTAAACCACAGCATGCAAGCCCTTCCTAGTTCTATCCCCAATTCTGCCACAAGGAAGTCAGGGATGAGATCTTGTAAAATGGTCAGGTCACCAGCTGAGGCCCCACAGGGAAGTTGGCATCTTAGCTCTGCGCACCCATCCCCCACAACACACCCACAGACACTTACTCCATCAAGTCATTAAGAGGAAATGTGCTCTGGGGCTCCTAGGTAGCTCACATGTTCTCACTCTTAGAAAAGAAAAAAAAAAAGGAAAGGAAAGGAAAGGAAAGGAAAGGAAAGGAAAGGAAAGGAAAGGAAAGGAAAGGAAAGGAAAGGAAAGGAAAGGAAGAAAAAAGTTTACTTTAAAAATGCACTTGGGGCGCCTGGGTGGCTCAGGCGGTTGGGTGTCTGCATTTGGCTCGGGTCATGATCCCGGGGTCCTGGAATCGAGCCCTGCATCCGGGTCTTTGCTCGGCGGGGAGCCTGCTTCTCCGTCTCCCTGTGCCTGCTGCTCCCCCTGCTTGTGCTCTCTCACGTTCTCTCTAATAAATAAAATATTTTTAAAAAATTTTTGTTTTAATTTTTAAAATAAATAAATAAATAAATATGCACTTAATTTGAAAAAGGGATCACTGGTGATCTCCAAGAAACATGTGTGCCTGTGTAACTATGTGTGCAGGGTATCTGTATGTACGTGTGAGTGTGTGTGTATATGCAGGGATGATGAGAGGAGTTGGCCAGGTGAAGATCTGAGGAAGTGTTCCAGGATAAGGAAACAAGAAGCCCACAGGCCCTACGGGAATGAGCTTGACATGTTCAGAGAACAGAAAGAAGGCTGTGTGTGGCTGGCATAAAGTGAATGAGATGAATGTGAGATCATTCCTTTATTCATGCATCAAATATGTAAGAGTTGTGCCAGAGGCTGAGAAGACAGAGGACAGCCAATTGTCTGGAAAGTGTGGCAGAGAAAGGAAGGAGGGGGGAAAGCCACTGTAGAAGGGGTAGGAAAGTCCTGAGGGTTTCTTTCCATTTACACACACAGAATAGAAGAAAGGAAAGATTGAAGATAAGGGAAATAGATTGCAGAAACAAGATCCTGGAGAAAACAGAAGAGGACAGAATAATGGAGTAAGGTGGTAGGGATCAATATGGAATGGATATGGAAAGGCCAGAAATAAAACAGCCATAAAGGCAAACATTTTGAAATGCAGAGAAGCAAAATGAAAGCATTCTCCAGTCTTCCCATCAAAATTTCAGGAATGGTTATATAGGAAAGCTGGTTAAGGCCTAGAGAGTGACTTATAAAGAAGATCTTAAAGCTCTTTCTTTCTCCCTTAAAATATAATTTAATGAACAAACTGGGTCCTCTGGTACACCCCTGGCACCATTTTCTGTTCTCTGCCACACTGAGATGTCTGGAGCCCTCACTATTGGGAATTCCAAAGTATAAGGCACCAGGCCCCTAGTGGGTTCCCCCCAGCTGTATCAGGGCTCTCACACCATAAACATGGAGGTCCACATAAAGCACATCACCCACAGAGCAAGCTGCTAGCCAATATGTGACAGGGTCTTTAAAATTCACAGAGAAAATATGCCAAGTAGATAGTCCTCTACATACCCACCATCAGCTATGATATGGAAATATAAACATGTCAAGAAAGATGACTGCAAATACTTTGAGGACCTATTATACTCTGGATTTTTTTCAGGCTTTACCTTCACCATTTATTGGATATTGTGGGTCTGAAGATAATAATATTTTTGTATCATGTTAAGGTTACAGAGGACATTTTGAAAAAAGAGAAAAGTTTTGCTTCATTGTCCAATGTTATTAGAGCTGACTGTCTACGGTTTCTTGGCATTAAAAGACAGTAGTACATTGATATTATGAATCAGTATAGATCAAATTTTTTCTTTTTGAAATTTGGAGGAATGATCACCTACCAATAAAGCCAGTAGAAAATTCCACAGAGACATGGTAGGGAGTGTAAACTAGTCAGATCACAAAAATGATGTAAAAATATGCATCTTGCCTGAGAAATATACTATAGTTCAGATCGTTGATTCAGGTCAGTCCTTAACTCTCTGGATCACTAGATTATAATGTGGTGCATAGTTTATGTAATAAAGGATTTATTTATTTGAACCTATCAATCTCTGATGACAATTTCATTTTTTTTTAAGATTTTATTAATTTATTTGAGAGAGAGAGATCTCAAGTAGGCAGAGAGGCAGGCAGAGAGAGAAGAGGAAGCAGGCTGCCAGTTGAGCAGAAAGCCCAATGTGGGGCTCGATCCGATAACCCTGAGATCATGACCTGAGCCGAAGGGAGAGGCTTAACCCACTGAGCCACCCAGGCGCCCTGACAATTTCATTCTCTTGAAAGTTCTGTAATGAACTGAGTACAAGATGACTAGTAATTACTTTGGAACTATACTTCTTTCAATAGATAAGCATATTAATGCTGCCGAGCTTGCAAATGTCCTCGAGATACACTTATCATTGGTTATGAACGATGTGTCCAAGAACTGCTGATTGGGCCAACTTTGTGCCTAAGAAGAGACAAGTAAGAAACCGGGACCAACTTCATTATCATGGTGGAATGTACCCTCTGTAAACAAATTTAAAAGTAGTTTACATCCACAAAAGATATTCTTACCAGGGCAGGTGGAGAAAGTAGGAGTCCTGAACGAGAAGCTTTGTCAGCTCTGATAGTGAAACTAGATCCAGCTGACACAGCCTGTCCAAGCAGTACGGGTCTGTCCCCAGGATACACAAAGATACTGCTTCCCTATTTGACTCCACTATAACCTTTTTTTTTTTTTTTTTTAGAAATTTTTTATTTATTTGACAGACAGAGATCACAAGTAGGCAGAGAGGCAGGCAGAGAGAGAGGAAGGGAAGCAGGCTCCCTGTTGAGCAGAGAGCCCGATGCGGGACTCGATCCCAGGACCCTGAGATCATGACCTGAGCCGAAGGCAGCGGCTTAACCCACTGAGCCACCCAGGCGCCCCACACTATAACCTTTTTAATGATGGGAAATCTTTCACCAAAAGTTAGCAAACTCTCACATGAGTCTCTGGACAGCTTCCTTACAGAATCAGAAAAGATTCAAAATACTTGGGAAGGACAAGCGCAGACTACAGAGATATCTTGATCCGGCACTTAGAGAAACAAATACTGTCTGTGCATTGTAATGACAACCCGATTATGTTTTTCTTCTGAATCTCTTACACTGTAAAGCCTTCTTGATTTGAACCTTACGACTTGCAGCAGACTCCTAAACAAAAATTACAAATTGCTTGTTTCCATGGCTCCTCTCACTAACAGATCCAGCCCATTGGCAGGAAGACAGCTCAGCATTTTAGACCCATTATCCAGAAGTCACCACCCAGAAGTTAAATCCCCATTTTTTATTACTGTCCAAAAGTGTAAGACTTCAAAAACAGTCAGATATAATTCATGGTCATTATTAGGCACTAATAATGTCTTGGAGTCATAAACCTGAAGTAAGAGGCGCCTGGGTGGCTCAGTGGGTTAAAGCCTCTGCCTTCAGCTCAGGCCATGATCTCGGGGTCCTGGGATTGAGCCCCACATCAGGCTCTCTGCTCAGTGGGGAGCCTGCTTCCCCCTCTCTCTCTGCCTGCCTCTCTGCCTACTTGTGATCTATCAAATAAATAAATAAAATCTTAAAAAATAATAATAAACCTGAAGTAATTCCTACTTCACACATATTCACACATATTGAATGATGGGATGAGAGAAATTTTTCCCATTTGATAAAACAACTACAAGGAGAGGCGTGACTCATAAAGCATTGCAAATATTCAGAACAGAATGAGTTTGCAGGGATTTCTGTGGTTATGTCACCATGCTCTACACTTCTAAACAACCTATAAACAGAAAATTTGGTGATGTTTCTGAGAAAAAAAGGAGAACCTGATTTAACTTCCGGCTCAGAGCAAATGAATGTACAGAATCGTTTGAAATAGTCACTGAGGAAGCAACTACAGATTCAACAACAAAACAGAGCTCTGATGTTGCCACAACAGAAACCGACTAGTTTCCCCTTGAGCTGTGCTTTGAAATTCCTGGTTAGCTCTGAATTAAATGAGAACGTTTGTAGGAAACCTGCTACACACAAACTTTGCAGAGAAAAAAGCCTTCAAAAACCCCATTCAGAACAAACAAACCACTCCATTCCGTTCAGAGAAAATTCTGTCTACATGTCCTTAATTTTTCATTCATTCCAGGAAAGAGATTTAACACTGGATATTCACACTGAAGCCAGTTTTTCAAGTTTGCTTTACCATTTTATGCTGGTATGGAAGTCCCAATTCCTGCAAATAATGCAATATTTAAGACATAAAATCTTATCAATCTTATCAGAATGGAATAGAGGGTCACCCTCCTCAATCCTGCTAATCTTCACTTGCAGTAATTTGATAACAACATGTGTTATTCACACTTGGTGTTTTTTTTTTTCTTTCTTAAAGCTAGCTTTATAGAGACGGTCACTAAAAAGCATCCTGCTGGTGTGGTGTAACTTATCACTTAAATGATGTTCAAAGTGTGTTGTGGTATAGTTTGGGAAACATTTAATATTGTTTGGCATCTTGCTGATTATAGCACATCCTAATGCAACAAAGAGCTGCTTTATTCTTTTTAATATTTTATTTATTTGACAAAGAGAAAGAGCACAGGCAGGGGGAGTGGTAGGCTTCCTGCTGAGCAGAGAGCCCAACAGTGGGGTTCGATGCTAGGACCCTGAGATAATGAACCAAGCTGAAGCCAGGTGCCTAACCGACTGAGCCACCCAAGCACCCACAAAGAGCTGCTTTAAAAGAAAATTGAGGGGCACCTGGGTGGCTCAGTAGGTTGGACATCCAACTCTCGATTTGGCTCAGGTCGTGGGATGACACCCACCTCCCCTCCCATCAGGTTCCCCCACTCAGTGGGGAGTTTGCTTCTCTCTCTCTCTCTCCTCTCTTCCTCTGCCCCTTCCTCCACTCGAAAGCTCTCTCTCAAATAAGTCTTTTTTTTTTTAACTGACGCTAGGTTCTTTTTTCTTTCTTTCTTTTTTTTTTTAAACAAAGACTTTCTAGCAGTCAACACTGTATTTTTTATCTTGAGTTGATCTAAGGACAAACTTTACTATCACTGCTAACATTTATAAGCTACTATGAACATTGTAATGGTGATTTTATGCGTTACTTTATCAAACCTAGACCTCGTCTAATTTTATATTTTGTTACCTATGCTTTTGGAGCTAATGGAAGAGATTTAACTCTTCTTATGAAAATACTTCTTGGTATCTAGAGTAGAAAGAGTATAAAACAATAAACCTGCAGTATTGAGAAGTTTGATAAGGCATTAAGAATTCTTTTTTTTTAAGATTTTATTTATTTTGATGGAGAGAGACACAGCAAGAGAGGGAACACAAGCAGGGAGAATGGGAGAAGCAGGCTTCCCACTGAGCAGGGAGCCTGAGGTAGGGCTCGAACCCAGGACCCTGGGATCATGACCCGAGCCAAAGGCGGATGCTCAACTACTGAGCCACCCAGGTGCCCCAAGACATTAAGAATTCTAGTAGATATCTTTAACTTATGTATATCAATTGAATCTTGTTGAAGATATGCAAATCAGCATAGTTGTATATAATTTAACCTTGTTTTTTAAGGTCTTAACTCAGACTATAAAGATTCACTGACATCTTATGAGAAGTTTTGGGAAAAAAAATTTTTTTAACCCATTTAGAATTCATTCAAAGTTCAACAAGCAGTCCTTGAAAGGATGTTAACAGGTCCAATTTGCATTTTTTTTTCCTTTTTTTTTTTTTCTGGTACCAGCTTTATTGAAATATAATTGATATACTCTGCAGTTCATACATTTAGAGAGAAAGTCAACAGTTTTTAGTATAGAGTTGTGCAGCCGTCACCACAACCAATTTTAGAACATTTTAATCATCTCAAAACACCCAGCCCCTCCTTACCCTTTACCTGTCATGCCCCAATAACCTCCATCTTTCCCAGCCCCACTTTCTCCCTCTATAGAGTTACCTATTCAGACTTTTCATGTAAGTAGAAGCATACCGAATGTGGTCCTTTGTGTCTGGCTTCCTTCACTTAGCATTCTGTTTCCAGGGTTCATCTATGTTGTAGTATGTATCAGTACTTAATTCCTTTTTATTGCTAACTAAAGATACGTCTTTTAACTTCTTTAAAGATGCATCTTTTAACTCTTAACAGTGTTTTTCTAATTCAACATTACAAATATAGTGTTTGGGGCATCTGGGTGGCTCAGTCAGTTAGGCACCTGGCTTCAGCTCGGGTCATGATTTCAGGGTCCTGGGATGAGCCCTGAATTGTGCTCTTTGCTCAGCGGGGAGCCTGCTTCTCCCTCCCGCTCTGCCTGCCACTCCCCCTGCCTGTGCTCTTTCTCTTTGTCAAATAAATAAAATATTAAAAAGAATAAAGCAGCTCTTTGTTGCATTAGGATGTGCTATAATCAGCAAGATGCCAAACAATATTAAATGTTTCCCAAACTATACCACAACACACTTTGAACATCATTTAAGTGATAAGTTACACCACACCAGCAGGATGCTTTTTAGTGACTGTCACTATAAAGCTAGCTTTAAGAAAGAAAAAAATAACAGGGAGCCTGTTTCTCCCTCTCCCTCTGCCCTACCCCTACCCACCCGCAATGCCCTCACTTGACTTTCTCTCTCTCATGCTCGCTCTCTCAAATAAATTTAAAAAATTTTTTAATAAAAATAAAATCTTTTAAAAAATGCAATCAGATCATTTTGTGTTTATTTTCAGGGGTTAACACAGCCAACCTACTCAATATTTTAAAATTAACAGAGACACTTGAAGTGTCTAATATTTAACATTTTCTCATGTTGATTTTAATAACCTAATGTTTTCAATTTTCTATGGCATTCTTTTTTTTTTTTTTAAAGATTTTATTTATTTGACAGAGATCACAAGTAGGCAGAGAGACAGGCGGGCGGGCAGGGGCGGGAAGCAGTCTCCCTGCTGAGCAGAGAGCCCGATGCAGGGCTGGATCCCAGGACCCTGAGATCATGACCTGAGCCGAAGGCAGAGGCTTAACCCACTGAGCCACCCAGACGCTCCTGTATTTAAAATTTTTAAGTTCCAAAACTGTAAATACAGTGGACTATTTTCTGGTATGATTACCAACATTATAAACTTTGTCAGCTTAATTATTGGCACATATATTTACAACTAAACTGGGGTATATATATATATATATATATATATTCAATGAAACAGATGTGAAACAAGTTTTTTTGTTGTTTTTGGTTTTTTTTGTGAAACAAGTTTTTAAAATGCACTGACCTGTATGCATACATTCTCTAATCTGTCTACAAGATCTCTAATGACTCAGACAATAGGCTTGCTAAAAGTCCAGGGGTCTATAGCATTACTCTAATCTGCCTGGCTCCAGCCAAAATAAAAGAGCATTTGGGGGTTTTGTGGTTTATTTTTTTGTTTTCAAACTCTTGTGTTGAGAGAATTTTTTTTTAAGATTTTATTTATTAAAGAAAAAGAAAAAGATTTTATTTATTGACAGAGGTCACAAGTAGGCAGAGAGGCAGGCAGAGAGAGAGAGAGGCTCCCTGCTGAGCAGAGACCGATGCAGGGCTGGATCCCAGGATCTTGAGATCATGACCTGAGCCAAAGGCAAAGGCTTAACCCACTGAGCCACCCAGGCGCCCCTAGAGAATTTAACAGGATTTGTTCTTAAGGGATCCACACAGGGTCTTGGGAATCTCTACTTCTCTTTTTAAGTGTTCACACATGATCCTTTTAACAGCCCTTGAATTTTGCCAGGAATGATTAAACATTTCATGGGTATGCAGTCTTTGGAACTCAGATTCTTCCCTGTTTGGGCAGTCAGGGTGACACTCTCATCTTCAGGCCTTTAGATGCATCCTGTTCTGTCTCCTCAAGTTCAGCAGTTTCACCACCAGTCACAGGACATCCTGGGAATCATTTCGTCACAGCAACAGACAGACGCTTGTGCAAAAGCTAGACCAGCTAGTGGATAGGAGCCTCCACAGGGCCAGAAAAATTTCTCTGGCTTGACTTCTCAGTTTCCACTTTTGTTTTCTGCTTCTGCCAGGACCATGTGCTCCGTGTTTTTCTTTCCTGCTATAATTATCCAGGCCCATTCCAATTATTCTCAGCTGACAATTTCTGCTTGCGGACAATTCAGAAAACAAACGCATGGAATCTGATAAACCAGGGTTTAAGTCGCGGCTCACCACTTCCTAGCTGTGTGACATTAGGTAGGTGATTTAACCTCTTTGGGACTCTTTCCTCATCTGTAAAATTTAGGTTAATATCAGCTTCACAAGATTATGCTAAGTATTCACACTGAACGTGAACCTGGTAATTGTAGTCAGCAAATGTTCATCTCCCCCCCCATCCTCCCATTACGCTTTTCCACGCATCTTCAACAGCAGCCCAAAAGGCACGCACTGAACCTCTAGTCGCCCCTTGGACTGTTGTGATAATAAAAATATAGGAAATAGCTTCCTGCTTTCGAGAATTTTACAATCTAGTCAGTAAAACCGCTTCCACTACCTCAGAACAGTCCTGAGGCTGAAAGATGAGAACAGGAAGAAAGGGACAGAGGCGTACTAGGGCAAAGAAGAGTCCTATCTCCTTCTACTCCCCAAACGTCGTATTTGTTCCAGCCACAGGACCCAACTGCTGGTTTTTTACGTTCCTGTTGCCCCTAGAAGACCGCCAGCCCCCTGAAGGCTAGCCAGGTTCAGCTCATCTAAATCAATTTCTCTTCTGGGGGCTGGGCGAGCAGCAGGCCCCGGCCCTGTTCCGCCTTCGCACTCGCGCGGCGCCAGCTCGAGCACTCGGCTGCAAGTGGGGGCGGGAGCGTCACGCTCGGGCCTGCGTCCCACCCGGGTAGGAAAATCCCTCCGGTCCCCAGGGCAAAGCCGGGGTGCGGCGGGAGACGGCGGGAAGCCCGGCCGCGTCGCGCGGCCGTTGGCGGTTAACCGCCACCGGCCGCTGCAGCCCGGATTGGCTCCTTCCGCGGGCAACGCGGCGGCTTTAACCAATCGCCAGCGGTCGGGAGGCCCCGCCCAGCCAGAGCGGCGGGAGGCGAGCGTCCTGTTTGCCTGGTCCGGGGGTCGCGGACTAGGCGGGTGAAGCAGGGAGTGCTCTCCACCCGACCCTCTGGGGGCGCTGTTAGAAAGAGCCCTGGCGGGGTGCCGGGGTAGAGAGGCTTGTGTGACCCTGGACAGGCTCTGCTCCTTTCCAGGCGTCAGCCTTGCCATTCTCAGCAGGAGGTTGGCGGACCGCGGGGGAGGGGGGGTATGAGGCGGAGCGACGGAGTGACCCTGCGGGCTCACGAACGGGTAGACGCGGGAATCTGTCTGCAAGGCATGAGAGTGGAGGAAGACGCGCAGAGAACCTTGGGCGTGACTACTCTTGAGGAAAGGCGGGGGCTAGAAGGTCACCTCCCCCGACCCCACCAGAGCCCACAGGCCCCCCTGCGCAGGCCCCGCCCCGCAGGCCCCGCCCCCCAGACCGAAACCGCCCAGCAGGCCCCGGGGACCCCCACTGCAAGCTCGCCAGCAGCGTTCTAGGACCGAGTACCGTCTGCTTTCCCTCCACGCGCTCGCCGCCCGCAAACAGAGCCGTCGGCACTCGTGTTCTCCCTGTTGCCGGGTGAGCCTGGGCCCCGCCCGCCCCAGCGCTGCGCCCGCTACACCTGCGGCAAGCCCGCAACCGGCGGCGCGGATCCGCGCCCTTCCCTCTCTTTAACTTCCCTCTTCTCCCAGCCTATCTTGTATTTTTCCTCTCTGGCCTCTTTTTCCTTATCTCTCTTCTTTCCCTCTTTTTCTCTCTCCCTTTTGTTCTTACCGCTCAGGTTCAGTTGCCTGTAACTTCCTCCTCTTCCACTCTCCGCTCAGCCTGGATGCCCAGCCCCGGCTTGGGTGGGGGGGGGGCCTTCCACGCGTCCACAATGACCTGAATGGCCTTCCCCTCACGAGGAAGAGGAGGTTTTGAGTTTTTGAGTAGGGCCTGCCCCCAGCCCTTCTATCCTCCTCACAGTCCGCACCTGGGGCCTAGTCGACTCTCAAGAGAGGCTTCGACCTATCATGACCTTTTTACAACAGTCTCGTTCGTCAGAGTCTGCTGTGTCGGAGAGTGCTTCTACAGAGAGTGCCACTAAAGCAGAAATCTCGAAGGCAGTAAATGCGCGATACCAAGCAGACTGGGGAGGGGGTACTCCTGGGTTCATTCCCCCCACACACACACACAGTTTGTGCACTTAATTAGTCCCCAGCTGCCGTGGGTGAAATGGACCCTGTTCCTTTCTCCTCCCCACCTCCCAGCTTAAGGACTGTGGGTTTTTGTGCCTCTGGCAGGTGGCTCTTTCCTTGCTGGAGTGTGATCCTTTAAGAAAGATTTCCCTTTCTAAACCCTCCTCTTGGGGCGCCTGGGTGGCTCAGTTCGTTGAGCCTCTGACTGTGGGCTTCCGCTCAGGATCTGGGGGTGTGGGTTCCAGCTGGTACTGAGCTCTAAGCTCAGCAGCGAGCGGGCTTGAGGTTTTCTCCCTCCCTCTACCCCTCCCCCCAGGCACATGATCTCTCTCTCTCTCTCTCTCTAAAATAAATAAACTCTCTTCTTTGCCCTCATCCACAGGACACATAGTATGTCTATTAGGTGTTTCGTCTCCCAGCCATTTTCTATGGAAAACCAAGGGGATCGGGCCATGATAGCCACTGGCAGCTTTGAAGAATGGGATGTCTTTAGAGAAGCTTGATCTTCAGAGGCCTCAGCGTGAGACCATACAAAGCCGGGTAAGAGTCCAGTCTGAGGGAGGGGTCCCCTGCTGCCTACAGCCGCAGCCTTTTAGCCTGGGGGCGGGAGTCTAGAATATTAGCAAAAATAACTACCGCCCCCCCACTCCAGTGAAGTTGCTCTTCAGAGTTCACAAAGCACTTTCATATATTCCTGCTCTCATTCTGTCCTTTAAGCTGACCTTGACAAGCCAGGGATGGTGGTCCCCCATATTTACAAAGGAAGAAATTGAAGCCTAGATGGGATAGTGATTAGCCCTTGGTCATCCTGGAAGTCTGCAGCAGAGCTAGGACAGACTCTTTCCAGGCTTGAGTATTACACTTAGTAGGGTTTTTACCACCAATGACCCCATACTCATGCCTCTGAAGGACCTGAGCAAACCCACAGCAACGTTTGAAATGGCAAGTGAGCCTCTGTGCACCTGTCTTTGAGGTGGTCGGGGGCTGGGTCTTGTTCTTCTCTGGCCTTCACAGCACTGCAGCCTAGCTCAGGGTCGGGACACGATTGACCCCAGAGAAGGGACATGGTTTGCCTGAACCTTCTCAGAACTGTCAAATTGTCATGAGAGAACTTGAGTGTTAGACTTCCTTACAAAAGCCCTACCTATGCCGGGGCTGAGAAAACAGTGGGAGAGAAATGTTCTGGACACCAGCGCAAAGCAAATTGCATAAGCTTTGTGGAGTCAATACACGTGGCTCTGGCTAAGCTGCCAACTCTGTGACATGGAAGTAAGGCAGCCACCTCACAGGGCTGCTCTGAGGAGTGAGCTAACAGTGCTCCCGCCGTTGAGGTGGGGAAGGTATGGAACACGTTCTGGGGGATAGTTAGGTCAGGCAGGGAACCTGGGGCATCTGAAGCACCTTCATCAACCCGTTCTGCCGTATGACTCCCAATCTTCACTGAGCCTCATGTGGCCAGGTTCCAGGGAAACTCAAATAAGACCAGGTCTGACCTGTAGGAGCTCTGGGTAGAGCTGAGTGGTAAGGAGCCTCTGGATTTCACTGTTTGCCCCAGCTACCTGGAGTGAGCAGCCCAGGAGGAAGCAGCTGTTTGCTTCCATGGGTCTTTGTGTACTCAACGGACTCCAACCACATCCTCCTCCTGCTGGCCAGCATTTCGCTCATGGCCCTAGTGACAAGGGCGGCCAATCAGGCTGGGCTCAGAGCAGCTGCTCCCGAAGTCAGAGAAGTGAGCTCAGGGAAGAGAGAAGCAGGTCACCCTCCCCCACCGGGCCACTGAGCTCACTTCCTCCCCAGCCCATGGGGGCAGCAGAGAAGGCTGTTGTTCCAACTTTGAGAACAAAATGGAGTGTTTGGTTTCCTGTTTCATTCTTGATAGCTCTGACCTGCACGTCCCCAAGCTTGCCCCTCCTGTGAAGATGGTGGATCCCCTGTGTTGAAGGAGAGGAAACTGGCCAGAGAAGGAGCCGGTTTTCCCTGCATCACACAGTAGTCCAGGGTGAGAGAGTCCAGGGCCTGTGTACCTGCTCTCAGCCCTGAGAGTTGCCCAGGATTCTTCAAGGCCCAGCTAAATATCAACTTTTCCGATCACACACTCTTCCTTACCTCTCTCCTGATAGAGTTAGTTGTTCCCTCCCCATTTTGAGAGTATGTCCTGCAGGCCCCAAATGCAGCTTGAGTTACCTGCCCATCCCCTGTGCCAGACAGTAAGGCCCCTCTGGGGTGACCTTGTCTCCTGTCTCTCAGTAAACCAACGCCCAGCAAAACAATCTTGAAAGAATGACTCTAGAGAGCCCCAGTGGTGCAGGCTTGGGAAGAGAATGAGAGTAATGGGCTGGGAAAGGGTTGAACTGGTCTTGCCATTCTTTTTTTTTTTTTTTTTTTTTTCCTAGACTTAGGCAATTACGGACCCGTAGGAACCTCTCCTGCTTAAGAAATCCAGGGCATAAGCCTGTGAGTTTGTGCCTGTCAGGTCTTGGTCTGACTGCAACATTTTCCCCACTTCTGCCTGTCTTACAGACCTGCGGAAGCAGGAATGTGGGCATCACCAGTGAGCTCTCTGCACCCAGCAGAGAGAAAGCTGGGGCATTGACTCAGAGGCACTGACTTATCCCACTAAGATAGCCGGGAGCCGGACTCTCCCTGTAAGTCTGGGAAAAGGAGGGGCCGCTTCACAAAATGTGTTCTCCCCAAGCAGGAATTGCTTCTCCAGCCCCAATATGAGTAGCTCCAGAGCTCACGAGGTTGCTCTGGTTCTTGCTTAGGGACGTGGTACTGTCAGGGAAGGTAGGGGTGGGGTGGTGAGCAGGGAAGGACTGGGCATACTGCTGCTAATGGGACTTCTCTCTCCTTGGCTTAGATTCCGGCAGAGTTCCTCTGTCTCGTCTCATTGTTGCCTGAAAGTGTTCCGTTCGCCACTCTTTTTCCATCTCCTGGGAGGTAGCGGGATATCAGCATTATGGTCGGGTTCAAGGCTACAGATGTACCCCCTACTGCCACGGTGAAGTTCCTGGGGGCTGGCACAGCTGCCTGCATTGCAGATCTCATCACCTTTCCTCTGGACACTGCGAAAGTCCGGCTGCAGGTGAGGGGATAAAGCCTGGGGTTCCTGATATTGTCTGGTCTGCTCTGCCCCAAGATACAGACTCCGTAAGAGCCAGGGAAATGTTTAGAACTGTAAACTTTGGAGCATAGGGATGGCAGGAGATGGAGAGCACAACCTGCCTTATCCATATAACCACCCACCTTGACCTTGCAGATCCAAGGAGAGAGGCAGGGGCCAGTGCGGGCTTCAGCCAGCGCCCAGTACCGTGGCGTGCTGGGCACCATTCTGACCATGGTGCGCACCGAGGGCCCCCGCAGCCTCTACAGTGGGCTGGTCGCCGGCCTACAGCGCCAAATGAGCTTTGCCTCCGTCCGCATCGGCCTCTACGACTCTGTCAAGCAGTTCTACACCAAGGGTTCTGAGCGTGAGTGTGGGACTAGACCATAGGCCCCTGGGCCTTTTCTTTGTTGTGATGATTGATCCATCAAATCATCCTTGATTGATGATTTGCTGCATAGCCCCTTTAGGCTTCCAGATCATTAGGCTAGTCAGAGGAACTGAGAACTGGAAGGGACCTTGATTCTCCTAATGATTCCTGAACACCTGGGCTGTGCTAAGCTCTGTGCAGGGCATCACCCCAGGACAGTCCTCACAACTGCTCTGAGAGTAGGTGGCATCATCTCCAGATGAAAAGACTTAAGTCTTGCTGGGTGGAAAGGACTTGGCCAAGAGCACACAATGGGGAACCAGAAAAACACAGCCAGGAATTTTGCCTCCAAGGCCACTCTTCCATTTCATCTCAGCACGCCTTGCCCACCCTCCATTTTACACATGTGGAAACTGAGAACCCAGATCAAAAGGTTGGCTTTTCCCAAGATTACAGGGCAGAGAGAAATAGATCTGGCATGAGATCCCAAGTCTTACAGGTCCCAGGCCTTGAGAAGGCCACTTCTCTCTGAGCCTTGATTTTCACATTTGTCAAATGGAAAGGATTGTGATTTCTCAGGGCATGTACCCCTTGAGTTAAGTCTCACTTTGTCCTACTCCTTGCTGTGACCCTGTGCATAGCAAGTAATAGACCTCCACAGTGTTACTTTTCTTTGATGCAAAGTTTTTCGAGCAAGAGCTTATCTGAATCCTATTCCCAAAAGGCCAGAGGTGAGGTGGTTTTGGTGAGGAGAGGTGGAAAGTGAGTCCAACCCTCCCAGGCACTGACCCCCACGGTTCTCCCACAGATGCCGGCATTGGGAGCCGCCTCCTGGCAGGCAGCACAACAGGTGCCTTGGCTGTGGCTGTGGCCCAGCCCACAGATGTAGTAAAGGTCCGGTTCCAGGCTCAGGCCCGGGCTGGAAGTGGCCGGAGATACCAAAGCACTGTTGATGCCTACAAGACCATCGCCCGAGAGGAAGGGTTCCGAGGACTCTGGAAAGGTTTGTGTCCGTGTATCAGGTGTTTCCTCTTCCCCATCCTCCTTCTCCCCTAGTCTCTGGTCTCACATTGGTACACTTTCCTCCTGTAGGGACCTCTCCCAATGTTGCTCGTAATGCCATTGTCAACTGTGCTGAGCTGGTGACCTACGATCTCATCAAGGATGCCCTCCTGAAGGCCAACCTCATGACAGGTGAGTTAGAGTAATTGGTGCTGGGTCTCGCTTTTCCTACCATCTGGGAGCAGATGTGGAAGTCTGGTTGCCTGAGGACTACATCTTTTCATCCTGCTTCCCCTATGCTTGTGGAATGAGTTTAGATTTACCATATTGAAGCCTGCTGGGATGTAGCTCCCACTTTGCACACTGAGGCACTGAGGCAAAAGAACTCTTAGGTCATCAGGAGAAGTCCCAGCTGGAGTGTCTCTCTCTAAAACCATCAGACCCCCAAGCTACTTTAATAATCCCTTTCCTTCTGGAATGATGGGGTGAGGAGTCCTGACCGCCTCTCCTGCTCCTCCCTGGCAGATGACCTCCCTTGCCACTTCACTTCCGCCTTCGGGGCAGGCTTCTGCACCACTGTCATCGCCTCCCCTGTCGATGTGGTCAAGACGAGATACATGAACTCTGCCCTGGGCCAGTACAGCAGCGCTGGCCACTGTGCCCTCACCATGCTCCAGAAGGAGGGTCCACGAGCCTTCTACAAAGGGTGAGCCTTTGATCCGTCCCACCCAATTCGAAGCCTCCTGGCTGCCCATACCTACACACAGATGGGAGAGAACCACCTGCAACCAGGTGTCAAGCTCTTGTGATCCTGGTCCTGGTATTTCACCAGCATTTTCTCATGCTCTTAACTACTTCCAGAGTTGTCATCCCTACTTTGTCGGTACTAAAATGGAGACTCCCGGGGGATTCTTGGCTCACAGCCACACAACTGTGGGCCTGTGTTCCCTGAGCACTCTCAACCTCCTTGGGGGCAGAGCAGCTGGGTTGGATTGGATACCATAGGTGAGTGGGAGGTGGAGTGCCCTCATGAGTCACCAGATTACCCTCTGTGACCTGTGTTTTCTCTCTTCTAGGTTCATGCCCTCCTTTCTCCGTTTGGGTTCCTGGAATGTGGTGATGTTTGTCACCTATGAGCAGCTCAAACGGGCCCTCATGGCTACCCGCACTTCCCGGGAGGCTCCCTTTTGAGCGTCTCCTGCTGCTGAGCCCACCACCTCTAGCTTTGGCTTTGGCTTTGGCTCAGCTCTAGCCAGGCCGTGCTTCCCTTCCCTCTCTCCTCACCCCTTCCTTCCACTCCCTTTCCCACCACCTCCCTTCCCTCTCCCCACATTCTCACCCTTCTTCCCTACCTCATCTCCCCATCGCCTCTCAGTCCCAGTAGAGTTGACCCCAGCTGACACTGTAAGAGGCCTGGCACCAGCCAGGATCCCAAGCCTTCAGTTGCTTGAAAAGTTAAGCCCAGCTCTTTGTTCTGCCCCCAAGCCCAGCCCAGCCAGCATGTTACCCATAAAACAGGTTCAACCTTGGTGTCTCTTCCCTCTCTCATAGCTCTTTTTTTTTTTTTTTTAAAGATTTTATTTATTTATTTGACAGAGAGATCACAAGTAGGCAGAGAGGTAGGCAGAGAGAGAGGAGGAAGCAGGCTTCCCACTGAGCAGAGAGCCCGATTCGGGGCTCGATCCCAGGACCCTGGGATCATGACCTGAGCTGAAGGCAGAGGCTCCAACCCAGTGAGCCACCCAGGCGCCCCTCTCTCATAACTCTTACAGAGGTTTTGGTCCAGTGGGCCCTTTTGGCACTTAACTTAGAAAGGTATGACCCACCTTCTGCTTCCAGCATCCAATCTGGGGCCAGTGGAGGTCATCCTGTCCACATTTCTCTTCCCAGACCGGGCCCAGGGCTTAGATGGCAAGGGAAGGAGCAGCCGGGGCAGCAGTGGCTTCACTCGCACCAGGTCATGTCCCCCATGCCTGGTACTCCAGCACCTGCCTTTCTAAACCCTCCAGCTGGCTCCTGTTTATCTGCAAAGTGAGTGTGTTCCTGTCTGCCCTACATCGCCTGTGCTTCTTGGAAGATTTAGAGAACTTGGGAACCTTAGATGCTGTGAACTTAGTTTATTCCATTCTACAAATGAGAAACCTTCCCAAAGTCCCAGACCTAGTGAGGCAAAGTCAGGCCGCTTCTCGTCCTCCAATCATGCCCTTAGGGGGTAGTACTCCTGCACTGATGGGACAGGGGGCAAGGCGAACAGGTGGCCTCAACCTGAGGATACTTTCATTTGGAGTCTCAGCCTCTCCCTGGGCTCAAGATCCCAAGGAGGCAGTGCCAAGCCAGGACTTAGGCTGCACACGGTGTCAACCTCCCTGTCCCTAGCACCTGTCCTCAGGCAGGAAAGCAGATTTTATATCTGTTTCAAGGGGTTGGGGACTCTGAAGTCCCGGGATGCTGCGGCATCTTGTGCAGAGGCAGGCCCATTTTATAGCTGCTGGAAGAAGCTGAAGGTTGAGACCAGTCATGCAAGCAAGGACATACAGGAAGTCAGCAACTGAACGGGCGCCAGGACTCAGACTCATCCCTCCCCCCATGGACTCTTCACACAGGGACCAGTGCTGGAGTCCTTTGGAACGTGTTGGGCAGCTGTGGAGCCAGGCTCAGAGAACGTGACTCCCCTCTTCCAGCTGCCTAAAGCAGCTAATACTACTGCTCCTTCCCCACTGGTCAGAGCTGGAGGCTCAGCCCTTCAGTGCTTTGGCAAGGGGTCCAGGATATTAGACTGGTTCTCGGGGACAGAAGGAGGGCCCACGATTCCTCACCTTACTTCCTAGCATCTGACAAATTGAGCTGGGGTCTCAGTCCCTGAGAGAGACAGGGTTGGATTCCATGAACCGAGCCATAGTGAAGATGGTAAGCAGCCCAGTGGGGCTATTGTCTGCTGGGCTGCAGGGAATCCACATAAATGGAGGACCAACCCTCCTGCACCCTAATTTCATGTTAGTCCTGGGAGGCAGGACTCGCTGTTAACGCACCAGAGGAAAGGGTCAATTTGTTGCCCTAGGCATGTCAGCTGATCCACTCACCAGCCTTATGTCCCAGATACTAGGATGGACACAAGGCCACCAGGCTCCATCATGGTTCTGGGCATGACCCTCGGACAGTGAGGAGCTTGGGGAGGTGGCAGAAACCACTGGGCAGCATATCCATAAGCCTCAGTAATTCAGTAACCAGTCCTCATGGCCTATAAAATGAATATATGCCAAGCCAGCCTGCTTTGCCTGCCAGATGAGGTAGCACCGGAGATCACAGAGGTAATAGAAATCTCATAAAGCTCTTTCGTCAAGCCTAAAAGCCTGCTTCCTTCAGAGCCTCACCATGAAAAGGCTAGAGGCAGGCTTTGCTGCTGGCCTGGAGGAGACAACACAAGCACCTCACTCCCTCATCCGCCTGCTCACTGTCAGCAGAGGACAGCTGGCACCACCTCTCCACCAGCCATGCCTCAGGGCAGAGTCCACTTCATCTGGTTTCCATAAGGCCCACAAGACCAGGATTGTAATCTTTGCTGTAAGAAACAGGCTCAGAGAGGCGAAGTGATTGGCCCCTGGCATATGCCTGAGGTGTAACTGATCCCAAGGCCCACATTCCTTAAAGGGACTGCAGAGGTGCTTCCTAGTGCTTCTGGACCTAGAACCCTGGTCCAGATTCCACATCTCAAGGGCAGCTCCTGCTGCGTTCTCCCTGATGATTTTAAAAAAATTTTTTTTTTTTAATTTTTATTTGTCAGAGAGAGAGAGAGACCACAAGTAGGCTGAGAGGCAGGCAGAGGCAGAGGGAGAAGCAGGTTCCCTGCCGAGCAAGGAGCCGGATGTGGGACTCGATCCCAGGGTGCTGGGATCATGACCTGAGCTGAAGGCAGCCGCTTAACCAACTGAGCCACCCAGGCGTCCCTCTCCCTGATGATTTTTAAATGGCTGACTGGTGCTACTGAAACCACATTTAAGAAAAAACCTTAAGCTTGGATGTGCTTTGAATGGGGGAATCCAATATGGGCAACATGGGGGCCTTTTCTGGTACCTCTGAAGTCCCTCCATAAAAGTGGCCAGTTACTCTCAGAAGCTTGGATGTATGCTAGCCCAAACCCAGACTCAAAAGACAGAAGAGTTGCATGCCACACTTGCTGATGGATGGTAGGCAGGTTGGGGAGGTAGGTGTGCTCTACATGGGCCCAACTGGCCTGGAGGCCATAGCTGCAGCAATCCTGGAACCCTGATACCTAAGCAGTGAGTTCAAGTACATTCACCAATGACTCAGTCCTCAAGCAGCCTGCAGGGGAGTTATGAGTAGTAACATCCAGGAAGTCTGTGGCAGGGCCGGGAGTGGAACCCAGTTTGCCTGCCTTCCACTCCACCCTACCTAGAGGCAGCCCAGGACCCACTATGTAGATGGAATTGAGGCTAGTGAGGAAGAAATCAAAGCCATTTCCAGTGCTGTGTCCTTAGTGTTGCCTCTAGGCAGGATGAGTCTGGGAGTAGCCTTCAAAGTTCTGATGACATCTTTGTCCCATGTAACCTTGACAAGTGTTTTCTTCTCTGTGCTTCCTGTCCACAGTATGACCATATAACACTCTAGAGACTGTCCCTGGTAAAGATTTTGTGTCATGAGAAATCAGAGCAGAGTGGGGACCCACAGAGGCCACACAGCTCTGCCCCACTCTATCAAGGTGAGAGCATACAGGCTCCGAACCCTCAGGGACCTACCTAGTCATGGAAAACCAGGACAAGGAGGCAGTACTGACTGCCAGGGACATAATCTGTATGGACAAAAGTTGGAACTAGAGTTGAGAATAACAATTATAAGGATACTTACTGGGCTAGGAAAAAAAGCATAGAAGACACTAGAGAATCCATTCCTGGAGAAATAAAAGAGCTAAAATCTAAAGTTAAAATCAAAAAGGCTATTAATGAGATGTAATAAAATTATGGAGGCTCCAACTGCTAGGATAGATGAGGCAGAAGAGAGAATCAGTGATATAGAAGATAAAATGATGGAGAATAAAGAAGCTGAGAAAAAGAGATAAGCAACTGCTGGATTATAAGGGGGAGAATTCAAGAGATAAGTGATATCATAAAGCAAAACAATATTAAGATAATTGGGATCCCAGAAGAAGGGGGAGCAGAAGGTATATTGGAGCAGAGAGCTTCCCTAATATGGGGAATGAAATGCATTCAAGTCCAGGAGTCACAGAGAATCCCCCTCAAAATAAAAATTGGTCAACATCCTGACAAATGACAGTGAAACCTGCAAATCTCAGAGACAAAGAGAAAATCCTGAAAGCAAGTCAGGACAAGAGGTGTATAACCTACAAGGGCAGAAACAGACTGGCAGCAGACCTATCCACAGAGACCTGGCAGGCCAGAAAGGACTGGCATGATATATTCAGGGCACTAAACAAGAAAAATAAGCAGCCAAGAATACTTTATCCAGCTAGGATATCATTCAAAATAGAAGGAATGATAAAAAGCTTGCAGGACAAAGAGAAACTAAAAGAATTTACTAAACCACCCCTACAAGAAATATTAAAAGGGATCCTTTAAGCGAAGAGAGAGCCCAAAAGTAACATAGACCAGAAAGGAACAGCAACAATATACAGAAACAGTGACTTTACAGGTACTTTACAATGGCACTAAATTCATATCTTTCAATGCTTACTCTGAATATAAATGAGCTAAATGCCCTAATCAAAAGACATTGGGTATCAGATTGGATAAAAATGCAAAACCCATTGATATACCCATTGATATCTGCCGGATACTCATTTTAGACCCAGGGACACCTCCAGATTGAAAGCGAGGGGGTGGAAAACCATTTATTCAGGTTTTAATGGATATCAAAAGAAAGCTGGGGTGGCAATCCTTATATCAAATTAGATTTTTTTTTGTTTTTTTAGATTTTATTTATTTGATAGTAAGGGAGGGAATATAAGCAGGGGGGATGGGAGAGGGAGAAGCTGGCCTCCCACTGAGCAGGGAGCCCAAGGTGAGGCTCAATCCCAGGACCCTGGGATCATGACCTGAGCCGAAGGCAGGCGCTTAACAACTGAACCACCAAGGTGCCCCAGACAGATTTTATTATTTTTTTTTTAATCTGTAAATTTTATTGTGCAGAATAATTGGAATCTTCCAGGGTTATAGGTACTGGGATCTTAAGAAAACAAATTAGATTTTAAACCAAAGACTGTAATGAGATATGAGGAAGGACACTATATCATAATTAAAGGGTCTATCTAACAAGAAGATCTAACAATTGTAAATATTTATGCCCCAAACATGGGAGCAGCCAATTACATAAACCAATTAATAACAAAATGAAAGAAACACATTGATAATAACACAATAATAGTAAGGGACCTTAACACCCCACTCAATGCAGTGGACAGATCATCTAAGCAGAAGATCAACAAGGAAATAAGGGCTTTGGATGACATACTGGATGGGATGGACATTACAGACATACTGAAGACATTCTATCCTAAAGCAACAGAATACACATTCTTCTTAGTGTATAGAACATTCTCCAGAATAGATCACATATAGGGTCACAAGTCAGCTCTCAACTGGTACCAAAAGATTGGGATTATTCCCTGCATATTTTTGGCCTACAATGCTTTGAAACTGCAGCTCAATCACAAGAGAAAATTTGAAAAGAACTGAAATACACAGAAGCTAAAGGGCATCCTACTAAAGAATGAATGGGTCAACCAGGAAATTAAAGAATTTTAAAACTTCATGGAAACAAATGAAAATACAACTGTTCAAAATCTTTGTGATTCAGCAAAGGTGGTCCTAAGAGGGAGGTATATAGCAATACAAGCCTTTCTCAAGAAACAAGAAAGGTCTAAATTACACGACCTAACTTTACACCTAAAAGTACAGCAAGCAAAGCCTAAACACAACAGGAGAAGAGATTTAATAAAGAGTAAAACAGAAATCAATGAAATAGAAATCAAAAGAATAGTAGAAAAGATCAACGAAACTAGGAGCTGGTTTTTTGAAAGAATAAGATTGATAAATCCCTGGGCAGACTTCTCAAAAAGAAGACAGACAGGGTCCAAATAAATAAAATCATGAATAAAAGAGGAGAAGTCACAACAAACACTGAAAAAATACAATTATAAAAACATATTATGAGCAAGTATATGCCAACAAATCTGGAGGAAATGGATGCATTCCTAGAAAAGTATAAACTACCAAAACTGAAACAGGAAGAAAAAGAAAACCTGAACACACCCAATACCAGCAAGGAAACAGAAGCAGATGTCGAAAATCTACCCACAGACAGAAGTCTAGGGCCAGATGGCTTCCCAAGGGAATTCTACCAAACATTTAAAGAAGAATTAATACCTATTCTTCTGAAGCTGTTTCAAAGAATAGAAATAGAAGGAAAACTTCCAAACTCTATGAGGCCAGCATTACTTTGATCCCCAAACCAGACAAGACCCCATCAAAAAGATTTACAGACCAATATACCTGATGAACACAGATGCAAAAATTCTCACCAAGATACTAGCCAGTAGAATCCAACAGTACATTAAAAGGATTATTCACCACAAACAAGTGGAATTTATTCCTGGACTGCAACCATAGTTCAATATCTGCAAATCAATCAATGTGATACACTACCTAAATAAAAGAAAGGACAAGGGGCACCTGGGTGGCTCAGTGGGTTAAAGCCTCTGCTTTCGGCTCAGGTCATGATCCCAGGGTCCTGAGATCGAGCCCAGCATCGGGCTCTCTGCTCAGCAGGGGAGCCTGCTTCCTCGTCTCTCTCTCTGCCTGCCTCTCTGCCTGCTTGTGATCTCTGTCTGTCAAATAAATAAATTAACAAAATCTTAAAATAAAAAAGAAAAGAAAGGACAAGAACTGTATGATCCTCTCAATAGATGCAGCAAAAGCACTGACAAAGTACAGCATTCTTTCTTGATTAAAATCTTCACGCTCTAAGGATAGAGGGAACATGCCTCAATATCATAAAAACTATGTATGAAAAGCCCACAGTAAATAGCATTTTTTAAAAGATTTTATTTATTTATTTATTTGAAGACAGAGATCACAAGTAGGCACAGAGGCGGGGGAGAGGGTGGATCCAAGTTCCCTACTGAGCAGAGATCCTGATGCAGGGTTCGATCCCAGGACCCTGAGATCATGACCTGAGCTGAAGGCAGAGGCTTAACCCACTGAGCCACAAGGCGCCCCACAAATATAATTCTTAACTGGGAAAAACTGAGAGCTTTTCCCCTAAACTCAAGAACACAGCAGGGATATCCACTGTCACCACTGCTGCTCAACATAGTTCTGCTCAACATAGTAACTTGCCTCAGCATTCAGACAACAAAAAGAAATAAAAGTCATCCAAATCAGCAAGAAGAAGTCAAACTCTCACTCTTTGCAGATGACATAATAGTTTATGGGGAAAACCCAAAAGACTCCAACCCCAAATTGCTAGAACTCATACAGGAATTCATCAAAGTGGAGGGATAAAAAATCAATGCACAGAAATCAGTTGTATTTCTATACACAAACAATGAGACAGAAGAAAGAGAAATTAAGGAGTCGATCCCATTTACAATTGCACCCAAAAGTATAAGACACCTAGGAATAAACTTAACCAAAGAGGCAAAGGATCTGTACTCAGAAAACTATTGAACACTCATGAAAGAAATTGAGGAAGACACAAAGAAATGGAAAAACATTCCATGCTCATGGTTTGGAAGAACAAATATTGTGAAAATGTCAATGCTACCTATACATTCAATGCAATATACATTCAATATGTATATACATTCAAAGCAATCACTATCAAAATGCCACCAATGTTGGGGCACCTGGGTGGCTCAGTGGGTTAAGCCTCTGCCTTCAGCTCAGGTCATGATCCTGGGGTCCTGGGATCGAGCCCCGCATCAGGCTCTCTGCTCAGCAGGGAGCCTGCTTCCCTTCCTCTCTCTCTGCCTGCCTCTATGCTTGCTTGTGATCTCTCTCTGTCAAATAAATAAATAAAAATCTTAAAAAAAAATACCATCAATGTTTTTCACAGAACTGGAACAAATAATCCTAAAATTTGTATGGAACCAAGAAAGAGCCTGAATAGCCAAACGAATGTTGAAAAATAAAACCAAAGCTGGTGGCATCACAATTCCAAACTTCAAGCTCTATTACAAAGCTGTAATCATCAAGACAGCATGGTCCTGGCACGAAAACAGACACATAGATCAAAGGAACAGAATAGAGAGCCCAGAAATGGACCCTCAACTCATGGTCAACTAATCTTCGACAAAGCAGGAAAGAATATCCAAGGGAAAAAGGATAGTACTTCAACAAATGGTGCTGGGAAAATTGGACAGCCACATGCAGAAGAATGAAACTGGACCATTTCACTACACCATACACAAAAATAAAATCAAAATGGATAAAAGACCTCAATGTGAGACAGAAATCCAACAAAATCCTGGAGAACATATGCAGCAACATCTGTGACCTCGGCCATAGCAACTTCTTGCTAGACATGTCTCCAAAGGCAAGGGAAACAAAGGCAAAAATGAACTATGGGGACTTCATTAAGATAAAAAGCTTTTGCACAGCAAAGAAAACAGTCAACAAAACCAAAAGACAACCGACAAAATGGGAGAAGATATTTGCAAATGTCTTATCAGCTAAAGGGCTAGTATCCAAAATCTATAAAGAATTTATCAAACTTAACACCCAAACAACAAATAATCCAATCAAGAAATGGGCAGAAGACATGAACAGACATTTCGCCACAAAAGACATCCAAATGGCCAACAGATACATGAAAAAACATTCAATATCACTCAGCATCAGGGAAATACAAATCAAAATACAATGAGATACCACTTCATACTGGTCAGAATGGCTAAAACTAACAAGTCAGGAAACAACAGATGTTGGTGAGGATGTGGAGAAAGGGAAACCTTCTTATGCTGTTGGTGGGAATGCAAACTGGTACAGTCACTCTGGAAAACATGGAGTTTCCTTAGAAAGTTAAAAATAGAGCTGCCCTATGACTCAGCAATTACAGTACCGGGTATTTACCCCAAAGATACAAATGTAGTGATCGGAAGGGACACCTGCACCCCAGTGTTATAGTAGCAATGTCCACAACAGCTGAACTGTTGAAAGAGTCCAGATGTGGGATGCCTGGGTGGCTTAGTTTGTTAAGCAGCTGCCTTCAGCTCAGATCATGATCCCGGGGTCCTGGGATCGAGTCCCACATCGGGTTCCTTGCTCAGCGGGGAGCCTTCTTCTCTCTCTGCCTCTGCCTGCCACTCTGCTTGCTGTGCTGTCTCTCTCTCACAAAAAAATAAATAAAATCTTAAAAAAAAAAAAAGAAAGAACCCAGATGTCCATTGACAGATGAATGGATAAAGAAGATGTGGTACACACACACACACACACACACATACACACAGGAATATTATGCAGCCATCAGAAATGAAATATTGCCATTTGCAACAATGTGGATGGAAATGGAGGGTATTATGCTAAGTGAAATAAGCAATTAGAGAAAGATAATTATCATATGATCTCACTGAGTTGTGCAATTTAAGAAGCAAAACAGAGGATCATAGGGAAGAGAGGAAAAAATAAAACAAGGTAAAATTAGAGAGGGAGACAAACCATAAGGAAACTAACTGAGGGTTGCTGGAGGGGAGAGGGATGGGGATGGGGTAACCGGGTGATGGGCCTTAAGGAAGGCATGCAATGAGCACTGCTTATTATATAAGACTGACCTTATATCACTTAATCACTGAGTTCTACCTCTGAAACCAATAACACATCATACATTAACTAATGAATTTAAATAAATTTTTAAAACCTGGACAAGGACCCAGGTTTTAGGCTTCCTACACCTTGCCCTTCCCTCTGCTCACAAGAAAGAGATACATGAAGCTCCTTTTCCTCCAACACACTCTCCTGGGTGCAACTGGTAGGTAGGAAATAAATCTTTATTGTGTCAGTTTAAAAGTCCCATGCCATCCCATCCTCACCTCCCATCTGTGCTGTGGGCTGGCTCCCCTGCACATCCTGAGGCCGGGGTGGGCTAAAGGCCCAGCTAGCCTCCTCCACGCACCAGCCCCCAGTCCAGGAGAGTTATGTCAGCAATGCCTGGCGCAGCATCTGTTTCTTTTGGGGTGTGAGGCGGGTGGGGAACTGGATGTCGAAGAAGATGAAGAGATCTCCCTTCTTAGTAGGGTCCTCGGGCAGCGGCATCCCCTCACCTGGCACCTTCTTGAAATACTTGGGACTGAGATGTGAGGATGAGAGAAGGGAAATTAGCGGCCCCCCAGAGGAGCATTTTGACAGATCCCGGGCTGCCCCTGCTCGCATAATTTCAGGCAAGGGGCAGTCAGTACGGCTTTCTACCATGGGGCTCATTTCAACCAGAATGGGGTGGGGGTGGGGGGACTGGCTTGTTCAGACAGCCTGCCCCCTCGACAACCCTTTTACACTGAGTCTCTAACAGAGGGTTCCAGAACTAGAGGTACCACCCTGGGTTGGGATGCTGAGAGGCGGAGTAAAGCTTCCCATGCAGAGGGCCTTTCCTAGAAAGGACTTAAGGAATACAACTCAGAACACTAATGAGAGGTTCAGAAGGAGGAAGGCAACCAAGATTGCCCAACAGGGGGGCCCTCTGGGCTCTAAAGTGGCCTTGTGCAAATTAGAAAAAGGCACTCCCATTTACCAGGTGACTGCAGCTTGGCCAGAGGTGGGGCTGGATTTCAGGTCTCTCTGGCCAGGACTGAATGGCACGGGGCTGCCCAGCGTGCCACTACCCTCCAAGGCCCAGGCCAGCCCTTCTGCCAACTGGGGCCCAAGCAGAGGCACTCACTGGACAATGTCATTGATGGGGATGTTGAGCAGACGATCGTCTAGGGTCTTCACCTCCACAGTGCAGCAGGTCAGGGCCTAGGGGACATGAGGGCCAAAGGTGGGAGTGGGGTTGGTCACCCTGGCCTTTCTGTTTAGAAGGCACTTTTTGAGCTTATGCAGTGCCAAGCCCTGAGCCCTGCCTCAAGGAGGCACAAGGCTGTTCAAGGACTCACAGAAGAGCGAGCCAGGCAACTAACTACCTGCCCACAGGAGCTCAGTCTGCTAAGTAAGATTGAGGATGACATATGTTACGATAGAGTGAAGTCAAGGAGTCTGCAGGAGCCAAGGAGAGGCCCCCCGAACCATTTTGGAGTGGGACAGGAAGGCGGCCCCATGGTGGCTGTTGATAAGGGTGAGAAGGAGCTTGCCAGGGAGACAGGTGGATACAGCATTCCACGCAGAGGGCGTAGCACAAACAAGAATCCGGAGGTGTGAACGGGCAGGAGCTCTGAGGGGCACCGTGGTCGGAGTGCACAGTGGGGGAGAACCGCAGGGGCAGAGTATGGAGGGCCCTGAACATCATAGGAGATGCTGAGACAAGCCAGTGGCACAGTCCAATAAGTACGGGGAAGAGCCTAGAGAAGTTGGGAAGGGAGGCGGGAGGGCCGCCAGAGGGCTCCTGGGCAGACGCAGGTCCTCACACCCAGTCTGAGAGATGAACAGACCAGGTGGCGGGACTGACTGAGTGACTGCCTGCAGGTGCGGTGGGGGAGGGAAGGCAAAGCCTAGGCCGGTGCTATTCTGTGTTTGGAGTCTGAGGACACAGAGGGGCCCTGAAGACACCACAAAGATTCTGTGTGCTCTCCTCACGTTCTGAAGGCCTACCCCATGCAGTGGGAGGAGTGCAGAATGCGGCCGGCTTGCTCACTCTCATCTGCCCACCTCTTCTCTTCTACTTTGCCCACTTACCTTGCCCAAGGGAATGGAGTTCACAAAAAGGAGGTTGTCACTCTCCCTGCGGAATCGAGGGTGTAGCTTCTCCTTTACGATGAAGATGATGTCGGCTGGGATAATGTTGGGGCCCTGGGCAGAGGAGGCTAAGGGTTGACAAGGGCTAATTGGCTGTGTACCACTGGCCAAGTTCCTGCCTCTACTGGTCTCCATGTCTTCATCTGAACAATGAAGAGATTAAACCAGGTTTTCTGGAAGAACCTTTACAGTTTGTTTCCATATCCCTTCCTCTGAGAAGCCTACTTGGGTGAATCCAGCCCCCCCAAATACTTCTCCTCTATTGAGCAAAAGGATTCACTCAGCTGGAGGGGGACAGGGGCTTCCTGAGGTGGTGGGCAAAACTCTGAGCTGCAAATTTGAAGACAACTTCCAGGAAGCCTCTGTCCTGCCAGGCTTCATTAACTGGGGGCGGCGACAGGCCACAGTCCTCAGTGTGCTCCAGACTATGGTAAAGGGAACCCAGAGGCAGGAGACAAGAGAGGCCCTAACCTAGGTGGGGAGGTCAGGGGAGGCTGCCCACAGCTGGGAGCATTAGAGCGGGGTCCTGAAGGGAGTGTTTTGGAAGTAGATGTTTTACAGGCGAGAAAGGAAGCAAGAAGTATCAGCGGAGGAATTAATCTCTTTCGGCTCTGAAAACACGATCACTCTGCCTCTTCTCAGACTTAAGGATTCAGCATGCCTTGAACAATAATTTTATATTTTTATTTAAATAATTATCATTAAGATATTAAATGGTATTAAAATTACTATTAATAAGTGGTTTCTGAATAGCTCCTGTAGTTAGGCTTTATTCAAGAAGCACTGAAGAAAATCAGGAAGAGAGAGTTCTTGTGCTCTTGCCCTGGGCAAATCCCTTCCCTCTCTGGGTCTGTTTCTTATTCTGCAAAACGGGGAAAAGCCCTGGGTATCCACTCACAGAGGTATGGTGAGGCTCTGTCGCCTGTAAGGGACTTTGGGGATCATCTCACCCACTCTGCAGACTGGTCTCCCTACCAGACTAGGGTTCACAGGTGCAGGAGAAAGCATTGCCTCCTTCCCTCTCAGTCTTCCCACTCCATGAACAAGCCCAGGCAACTGACACTAATTAAGGATGGATCCTAGTCAATTCCCTCCTTCTCACCTGGTCCCCTTCCTTCTCAAAGGTGATCCGTGTGCCCTGCCTCCAACCAGGTTTCACATCAATTGTGAGAATCTTGTCCTTGATGGTAGAGGAGTACCCATCCTCGTTCAGCACCTGCAGCCAGATGGCAAGGGGGCTGGGGAAAGGTTTGCTGGGGATTTCCCGGCTGGCCTTTTCACATGAGAAATTTGTTACAGGGGTTCTGTGCTCAGGATCATTCCTCTAGCAACAGGGAGAACCTTCCCAGAGCCATTCCCACTCTCACCCCATTCACTGGAACCAAGGACTTATAATTCCAGGATGACAGGCTATGTCATAGGGCTGGGGCTTGAGATGCCAAGTGGTCACCATGAGTTGATCAAGCCCCCAATTCCTGCCCTAGAAATCACGTGGCCCTGGCCACTAACAAATGCATAGTGAACACATACCCAGGTCCTCTCTCCAAACCCAGAGGCTCTGGCCATGAGGCTCTGGGAGGTCTCTTAATCATGAAGGGAGAAAGGGAGAAAGGTCAGCATATTCGAGCATTCCCTATTACGTCATCCATCCATTCCCCAATCGCATGCCCAGACGGGTGCCATCCCTGGAAATCATGGCCATTGTTGGCATCTCCTCTTCTGGGGAAAGGTGTTAAGAGGTCTTGCTTGTGTGCCTAGCATAGGGTTGGGCCACGGGACAGGGCCAACCCAAGGACTGACTGTACCCTGGGCACTGAAGGTCTTCAATCAGACTCCTTGGGGACTGTCCTACAGCCCACCCTCCATGCCCACCCTGTTTCTTCTTCCTCATGAGGCTTACACACTGATGAAGCCCTGGGGGTATGGTCTGGTAACGCCCAGAGGACAGAATTTACAGGAGACTCTGCGCATTCAGAGCCCAACTTCCCACAGGGATGGGGATGAACTGAGAGGAAAGGAAAGACTCTGTCCCAGTTAGGAACACTGGAGAGGAGATTCCTGCGCAGGATAGAATGGGACCTTTGATTGTCCCTTCCAACTTCAGATTCTAGAATTTTATTATCCTAGGTCTCCAAACTTGAGATTTCATGATTCCATCAGAGACCATACCTGAGGTTTCCAGTGAGGACAGGGAGGAGGTTACTTGTAAGATTGGACGGGATAGGTAGTGGCTCCCAGTAGGAGCAAGCCCAGTACTCACCCTTCGGGAGATCTTAATTTTCTTGGTGCAGCCAAAGAATAAGTCCTCCAGGGATAGGTAGAGGTCTCGTTCAATTGGGGGGTCCTGTTTCTTGACTCCTCGGCCCCGGAGCCCCCCAAAGTTCAAATCTACCTCATTTCCTTCTGCATCAAAAAACTCTGCAGGAGGTGGGGAGAGGAGACTGTTTCCAGGGACCTGGAAGCATAGACACCTTCACACATACTTCTTCCGTCCCCAAGTGTAATACCCAGCATCTCATTCCTACCTTGCAGACTCAGACTGTTAGGCCAGGTCAAAAAGTTATCCTCAATTGCAGATCCAATGATTATCAATCCTTGCCACTTCCCACTGCTTCAAACCCCCCACCCCACCCTGTTTAGATGGTCCCACACTCTCCTGACTCCTTTCCTCCTAAACTTGGGAAATACCCTGCGAGGCTGGCTGTCTCAGAAGGGAGAGGAGTGCCCTCTGGTGGCAACTCCTGGTATGCCAGAAATGACTCCTGCGGTTAGCTGGCCGCTGGGAGAGTCATAATAAGCATTCTAGTCCTTCCTACCCTTCCCCAGGCTCCCCTTTCCCTCATGTACAGCCCAGCCCAATACCACTAGAGACCCCAGACTCAAGTTTCTATGAAGTCAGCTGCTGACAAAGGGCTGGGGCAGGGGTGGTTCCTTAAAAATTTGAGACTTCACCAAACTTTTTTTTCTTCAGTCTCTTTTCTCCCTGCCCAGCTCTATACCCATAACCCCTCCTGCTGCCCTTCCATCCCAGTCCAAAGAGCCCTTGCCTCTTGAAGTGCTATGTAGTAGTTTGGATCCAGTTTTTCTGTGCTTGGATTGGAGTAATAATGCCTGATCTGCCTTCTACCATTAGGATTAAATAACAAGATGATGAAGAAGAACTAGACGTTGCTGAGAGCTTACTCTGCAGCGCTTCACATGGTTGTCTCACGGGGCAGAGAGGCCAAAGAAAATGCTCACAGCCCCACAGTCCATCTGGACTCGGACAATGTGACTCTAGAACCTGTGTCCTGAACCACTGTGCTTATCGCTACATGTGAAGCCCTTTGTGTAGAGTCTAGGTTGCTATCATAATTCAGATTTTTAGGCAAGGCCCCACTGTAATGTGTGCCCAGCTGTGCTGTGCTAACGAATCAAGAGGCCTGTGAATTACCTGGTCCCCTCTTGTATCACTGAATTCATTTGTTCACCCTGCAGCTATGGTGTACGGGGCTACAGACACCCTAGTAGCCAGGTGGGCCTTGTCCCTCGGCCCTATAGGGAGCTGGGACCCAAGAATCCCTGGGGTGAAGCACTGAAGCAGTATAGCTTCTTCTTCTTTTTTTTTAAGATTTTATTTATTTATTTGTCAGAGAGAGAGAGAGAGCACAAGCAGGCAGAGTGGCAGGCAGAGGGAGAAGCAGGCTCCCTGCCAAGCAAGGAGCCTGATGTGGGGCTTTATCCCAGGATCCTGGGATCATGACCTGAGCCGAAAGCAGCCACTTAACCGACTGAGCCACCCAGGCGTCCCGGCAGTATAGCTTCTGAGCACTGCTCAAGGGACCCCAAACCTTGTAAGCAATGCCCCTATAAGCTCTGGGTTGGCTCCTCTGAGCTGTCTCTTTTCCATGCACCGGTCCCTGGGAGAGACAGATCCATTGTACAGTATCTTTCAGTCTGCAGAGCCCATGCTCATAATGGCTTTATAAAGCCCGTTATCTCATTTGATAATGATGGGTGAGGAAAGGACTAGTATAGCCATTTACCAGGAAGGAAGTTGAGGTTTCAGAGCGGTGAAGGGATTTGCCGAGAACCACATAGCTCGTAAGTGGCAGCGTGTGGATCTGAAACAGGCCTGACCCTGAGTCCCCTGCTTTGTCCAGTCACACATGCAGCTGATGAACTTAGTTCCCTCTGGCAGACAGGAGAAGGCAATGCAGGGTGGGAGGGGGCCCGGAGGTAGACAGACAGTGAGCTGTAGCTCGGTTGTTATTAACATGGAGAAAAGGAAAAGAGAACTTCTGAAATGCAGAAAGGCGGTGGTATAGCCAGGTGGAGGGGCTACAGGGGGACAGGCAGTGAAACTGAGCTTCTCTGAGTCGCATAACTGAAGCCAGGAAGACAGGTCTGAGGGCGAATTGTCCTTGCAAGATGACCCTGAGCCTCAGAAATCAGCTCTTTGTCAGTTTGTTGGGATGTGGGATCATTCACACATCCATCCAGGTACTCAGCTGACTAACACACGCTTGTATAATGAAATCTGATGCAGCTATTAAAATGAATGGAACAGATCTGTATACAATATGGTACATAATAAGATCATCTCCAAGATACACTAAGTGAAAAAAACTCAGCGTGTACAATATGGTCATCTTTCCTTAATTAGGTAAAATGCTTATGTAAACATAAATATATGCTCATAAATGCACAGAAAATTTCTGGAAGGATACATAAACTGTTAGCAGTAAGTGGCTGCTCCTAGAGAAGGAATAAAGGCTGGACTTTATTTCTTCTTTAATACAATTTTTTTTTAATCAGGCACTATATCTATTTCTTAAATAAACAAAAGGATTCAAAGAAAAGAAACCTTTTATAGCTCTGTCCTTTCCCAGTAAGGCAAGTGGGGAGGTGAGGCCTCTTACCACCAAAGGGGTTGTCTCCTCCGAAGAAATCATGGAAAACCTTTTCAGGGTTGCCGTGGAAGACGTAACCAGTGGTCCATGGGGTCTGGGCTCCATACTCCAGGGGAATCCCACCCTTCAGGCCCTCCTCTCCAAACTTGTCGTAGATGCCTCTCTTCACAGCTGTGGACATGTTGCACCTTGAGGAAGGGGCCGGTCTTGGGGACAAAGATAGCTACTGGGCTGGGAAGCAGATGAACACAGGGTGGAGAGAAAGGGGCAAAAGCAACCTTATTTCTAACGTGCCTGTTGTCTGGCAGTCTTTGGAAGGAGATCTGAAAAGTCAGGTGCGGAATCTCATGGTGGGTGCATCTAGGTATGGGCCTGTAGCCTGGAGGAGAGCCAGAACAGTGGGGGAGGACTGGAGGAGGGATCTAGAGATTAACAGTCAGGCTACTGTCCTGGAATTTGGCTAAACTCATCATCACAAATACAGTTTTATCTGGGGCAGGTAGAATCCTAGCACCTTGAAATTCTAGAATCCAAGAATTCTAGAGCTCCCAAATTCTAGAGCTTTGAACTCCTACAGTCTAAGGACTCCAAAGTCCTGAGAACTCGGGACCAGAAAAACCTTTGTGATCTGGCCATTCTTTGGCACAGGATCTGTAATTAGTCTCTGGGACAAGACTTCAGGATGTCCATGCAGGTACTCCCCAGGGCAGAGGGGAGGAATCGCTTTCTATACTCCTGGTTTCAGGAGATTTCTGAATTACCAGCCTCTCCATGCCCCTTTATAGACATGCTCTCCTTGGCCGTCCGGGAAGAGCAAAGGCGCATACCAGCTTCAGCCTCACCTTCCTGCCTTGGCAGCAAGCATCTCACTGTGCACATCCCTGCGGGCCCAGGGTGAGTGTGGGGGCTGTGGGGACCTGCACCAGGTCCTGCCCCCCTCCAAGACCCCCCTCCAAGCTGAGCAGATCAGCTTAATCCAAGGGCTCCCCACGCCACGTCAGCCTTATCTTGGGACTACTGAGATAGGCGACTAATTCTTCGTGCTGTTTTCTTTCTAAGTTTGCCCAGACTCTGGGCAGGAAGAGGAATGCCTCCTCCCTGTTGGGCCCCCTCAGAAAGCCCAACACCCGAGACCTGAGGAAGAGAGCAGAGTCACTCACGGTCGCTCAGCACATCATAGGCCTCTGCTATTTGCCTGAATGTCTCTGCTGCAGATGGCTCGCTGGACTTGAGCGGGTGGTTCTTCAGGGCCAGTTTCCGGTACCTGGAGGAGGGAGGATTCATACTCGTCATAGCAGCTGAAACGGGCCCAAGGTGCAGGCCATGGCTTAGAGCTGGCTCTGCTGTTCACTGCTCTGATGTTCCCAGCTATAAAGTCTGGGCTGTGGTAGCCAAGGCGGCCCATGGCTCAGATGCCCTTGAAGAGGGCCCAGCGGGGAGAAAGCGTAGCTGCCCGCCCTCGGTGTTTGTGCTGATGCTACCCCTCCTCCACCTGCTCCAGCCAGGGCCCAAGCATGGTGGGGATGTTCGTGCTGGTGCCTCGCTGTGGGACACAGGACCCCTCCAACCTACAACCTCTGCCTTGGAACTCCTGCCGATCGGCCGGGCTGAGCATTTTCTCCAGCCGACCCTGCGGCCCTCCCCACCCAGCTCCCCCACCACAGGCATCAGACCTGCACTGGGGTCTGAAGGCCCTCCCTGCCCACTCCTGCTCCCCCTTGACCCTCACACATGCCTCCCCCAATACATTTCTTGCACATCGAATCCTGTCTTGATGTCTGAACTGACCCCTAGGCTTCTTGGGAAGATCAGGTAAAATAAGGCGTCAAAGGGCTGAGTACAGAGAGGCACTCAGCACATGTCAGGCCCTCTGACTGTCTCCTGCTTCTGTGCTCATTCCCTGCCCAGCTTCCGTAGCTGCCCCATCCCACCACTCAAGTGAGGAAGCACCTACAGCATCTGAAAATCTGTACCCTCAGTGTCCAGGAGGAAAGAGCTGGCATGGACTGGGGGATTTGTGGAGTTGATAAAGGGACCACTCACCAAAGTGTGGGAGATAGGGAGGATAACCACAGGGGACAGTGCTGTAGCCCAAGGTCAGGAGCCCTGAGGGATCCTGATGCCCCCGAGCCTATAGGAGTGAGGGGAGGAAGAAGTTCATGACATCCCATGGAAGAGTGTGTGGATAGGGGGGCCCTTGGCAGGAGCCGTCATCTTCAGTTAAGGAACATAGCCAACCTGAAGGGCCCTCCTAGGAAGGGAGCTGGGAATAAAGACCCCCAGCCCCTCTCTCCTCCCTCCCAATCACCTGCCTTGGGCTCTCTTCAGGAAGTCTGAGCCCCATGGTGTCTACTGATGCAGTTCAGAGGGCCCAGCTCCCAGCGCCATCTTGGTATCTCCTCTCCGATGTCCCACAGGCCCCACAAACTCAATGAGCCCAAATAAAACACACTTTCATTCCCTCATTTTTTGCTCACTTACCCAGGCACTGCAGCCAAAAAACTGAATGTTATCAGCTCCCAGGTTCTTTGTCCCCTCCACCCCCATCCCACCCGTTACCAAGGCACGTCTGTTTTTCTTTCTCCCCAATGTTCTCTTCCTGCCACTTCATCCCTACAACTATTGCAGAACCATGGTTTCCTGTTTCTAGTGCTCCCATTCCCCAGGACTTTTGGCGTGCTGCCCCCTGACCAAGTCACTCTGCAGCCTAAATCCTCCACTGGTTTCCCCCTTTGTCTTCAGCATAAAATCCAAATCTCTCCGAGATTCAAGCCTCTGCTTCTCTCTCTGGCCTTCTCACTCGCAGCTCTCTCTCCCCACTCCCATGACCTCTCCTGACCTTCTGCCCAGGCTCCAAACTCCCCACACTGCGTTGCTCATGTCTTTGACATTCTACTCCCTTCACCTGTAACACTCACCCCTCTCCAGTCCCTCCCATCTCCCACTGGCACATTTTCATTCATCTTTCAACACACAGCTCAGGGTCAACTCCTCCAGGATGCCTTCCCTAACTGTAGCCTCCATTCTGGGTTAGAATCCCCTTCTCGAGTCCCCAGTGCCTTCCATCCCTAAACTTAGTACTTGGTGCTCCAGCTGGTTATTGACTGGCTTGTCTCTCCCACTAGCGTGATTTCCTTGAGTTACTGTGTCTGGTTCTGTGTCCCTGGTGCCTAGCTCTGAGCAGCAGGGAGTAAATGAATGACCCGAAGTAATTGTCCCACAAGGCAACCCATCTCGGGGTGGGACCGCTCGGACTTTGAGGCAACATTTCATCTTACTGAGTGAGGCCTGCTGTCCTGTAACTCTGAAGGTCCTAACTCTGCCCTTGGAGGCCTTACAGAGAGTACTGGCTTGTTCCACCTTCAGAGACTTGAAGACAATTGTCATGACCTCCTTGAGGCTTTGAAACCAGCCCTTCTCTGTTACAAAGGCCAAAGTCAGTTATGAGGAGAACTGAAAGAATATTCTATCAATGAGTAAAAGTAAGTGGGTTTGAGAAGAGTTCCGTTTTCATATAAACTTGAGTAGTTGTAAGTTTTACTTACAACCATCACTGTTTTACGGAGTGGCCAAGAGGTGAGTCACAGCTCAGATGTAGCAGCCGAGACCAAATGAGAGACACTGAGAAGGGAAATAGCTAGGCAATTAGGAATCATCGTGGTGCTTTTCTTCATTATATACATTCAGTATTTGGAGCGGGGAGGTCAAAAATCTAGGTACTCCTGTATGGCACTCATCTCTTAAAACTGTTACAAGAGAGAAGGGTTAGGAGCTATTGTTTGAAATACACGTGGTCCTTTTAATCACTCTATAGGACCTGGTTTTGGGGCAAATGATTGCTGGGCATTTCATGTTCATTATCTCATACAATCCCATATTAATACTAGAACAGTCTTTATAATTATTAATTTTTAAGAATAGAGAGTGCACGAGAGAGAGCACAAGCAGGGGGAGGGGCAGAGCGAGAGGGAGAAGCAGGCCCCCTGCTGAGCAGGGAGTCCAGTGAGGGGCAATCCCAGGACCCAGGACCATGACCTGAGCTGAAGGCAGACGCCCAACTCACTGAGCCACCCAGGTGCCCTTGTTTGTTACTGTTATTTAGAGATGGGAAAACGGAGGCTCAGAGAGGGCACTTTGTCCATGTCACACAGCTAGCGGGTAGGAGAACCTGGATTCAGATCTGGGTGTTTCTAGTGTTTAAGTTTGGCTTACTTTTCTGCACTCCAACTCTTTGTGACCTCTCCTTAGATGGCTCCCACTGGCCAAGGAGATGCTCTGAACTGTGGGTGACATCACACACTGTCCTGAGTTATTCTGTAATTGTCTCATGAGTCTGTGTCTTGTTTCTCAGCCACACTACAGACTCTTTCGACTTACCCCACAATTAATGCCCTACAGGACCTGGACCACAGTAGGCCTGGTGTCCAGATACTGGTTCTGTTGTTTACTAGGCACATGGGCTTGGGATAATAACAGCACCGACCTCTCAGGGTTGTTGTAAGGATTAAATGAAATAATGATGGAAGGTTTTCGGAACAGAATCTGTACATTCAATAAATGTATCACTACCCAACCTTAATTGTATTATCCCAGATTCCTCCCCTTTTCCTTACCCTCCAAAGATCTGATTAAGAGCCAAGTCAAGGGGCACCTGGGTAGCTCAGTGGGTTAAGCCTCTGCCTCCAGCTCAGGTAGTGATCTCAGAGTCCTGAGATCAAGCCCCGCATCGGGCTCTCTGCTCAGCGGGGAGCCTGTTTCCCTCTCTCTCTGCCTGCCTCCCTGCCTACTTGTGATCTCTGCCTGTCAAATACATAAATAAAATCTTGAAAAAAAAAAAAAAGAGCCAAGTCCATTCTCTCTCTTCTCACCAGCCCACTGTCCTGCTTCAAGCTTCATCTTCTTTTTTCTTTTTTAAAAAGATCTTATTTATTCATTTGAGAGAGAGAGAGATTGAGAGAGAGAGCACATAAGCAAGGAGAGGAGCAGAGGCAGAGGGAGAAATAGGCTCCCTCCTGAGCAGAGAGCCGGACGTGAGGCTTGATCCCAGGACCCTGGGATCACGACCCGAGCTAAAGATGAAGGCTTAACCCACTGAGCCACCCAGGCGCACCTAAGCTTCATTGTCAGCCCTGATTATCATGACAGACCCTGAATGGGGTCTCTCTACTTCTAAAATAAGCTTCCACAACACTCTGTATTCCCCTTCTGTAACATTCATCACACTTATGACTGATTCATTATCTGTATTCATCAACAAAATCAAGCTACTTATCTGTATGATCCAAGATCATATCTCCAGCTTCTACCACTGCACCTAACCATAGGGTAGGCACTCAATAAATATTCATTAAAAAAGCACTTTTTTTTTTTTTTTGAGAGAGAGAGAGAGAGAGCGTGTGAACGAACAGGGTGTGTGTGGTTTGGGGGGAGAGACAGAATCCCAAGCGGGCTTGACACCTAGTGTGGAGCTTGACGCAGGGATCAATCTCATGACCTGGAGATCATGACCCAAGCTGAAATCAAGTCAGATGCTTAACTGACTGAGACACCCAGGTGCCCCCCAAAACCACTTTTTTTTCTACAGAAAAATGTGCTGACTCCCATCCTACACTTTTTTGGAGATGGACCACAAAATCCCCAAGACCTGATGGAAGTATTGAGAAATGAAGTTTAGCATAAAAAACTCCTCTGAGGGGCGCCTGGGTGGCTCAGTGGGTTAAAGCCTCTGCCTTCGGCTCAGGTCATGATCCCAGGGTCCTGGGATCAAGCCCGCATCGGACTCTCTGCTCATCATGGAGCCTGCTCCCTCCTCTCTCTCTGCCTGCCTCTCTGCCTACTTGTGATCTCTGTCTCTCAAATAAATAAATAAAATCTTAAAAAAAAAAAAAACAAAAACTCATCTGATGGCCAGAATAAAATTTGAAACAAACCCATCTGGTCAGGTCACTCTCCTTTTTTCAGTCCTTTGGTTCTCCATAATCAGAATAAAGTTCAAATGTCTCCTTTGTCCTAACTTTTATTGCTAGGAAAACCAGGATGAGCAGAAAGAGAGATAGGGCTTAGGAGGTAAAGGATGATGGATTGGGAACTCTGACCCAGCCCAAACCTAGTATAGGTAAGCAAGAAGCAAGAGAAGGAACAAGGTTTATCTTGCCTGCCCCAAACTATGCAAGAAAGCTCAGTTTAGAAGATAAAAGGTGGAGCCTTCCTGGCACTTCCCTAAAGCCTCAGTCCCGCCCCACACTTACGCCTTCTTGATCTCGGCATCCTCTGAATTGCGAGTGACCCCAAGCACGGAGTAATAGTCCTGGCCCATGGCTGCCTGGCAAGGCACCCAGTTGTATAATCCCGACTCCAAGAGGGCTGTTAGTCTGCATTCTCTGGTTGCTCCTGACAACCGCACAGGGGCACTCTGGGAGTGGTAGTCCTTCCTGCCCAAGCAAACCACCTGTTCAATTCTGCCTCACAGAAGAGCCAAGAGAAGAATTAGAAGAATAGGGGCTGATTCTGTGACCCTGATAAAGGTCACTCAACTCAGAAACTCTCAACTCAGTGTTTAAGAAAAGTAGCAATTAGTTTTAATTAAAACTTTTCAGAACAGGGATGCCTAGGTGGGGCAGTTGGTTGAGGGTCCAACTCTTGGTTTCACCTCAGGTCATGATCTCAGGTCATGAGAACAAGCCCCACTGGGGCCCCAGGGTCATGCGGAGTCAGAGTTGGCTCGTGACTCTTTCTCCCTCTCGCTCTGCCCCACCATCCCCACTCCAACACACACTGTCTCTCATAAATAAAATCTTAAAAAAAAAAAAAACTTTTCAGAACAAATGCATCTAGCTGATTTTTTAAAAATAAGTTTTAAATTTTAGAATAGTTTTAAATTTTCAGAAAAGTTGGGAAGACAGAATTCCCATATACCCCACACCCAGTTTCCTGTACTATTAATGGCTTACATGAGTAAGGTATACTTATCACAAATAATGATCAATATTGATACATTGGGATTTTTTTCTAATGTTCAATTTAGTGACATTTATTTATTAAGTTTTAATTTAATTGCACTATAGTTTACAGTGTTATATTAGTTTCAGGTGTACAATATAGTGATTCAAAAATTCGTGTATCACCTGGTGCTCATTACAATAATTGCCCTCCTTAATCTCTAACACCTGTTTCACCCATCCCTCCACCACCTGCCCTCTGGTAACCATCAGTTTGTTCTCTATAGGTGAGCATCTGTTTCTTGGTTTGCCTCTCGTTTACTCCCACCCATGTTAGTTTGTTTTGTTTCTTAAATTCCACATATGAGTGAAACCATATTGTATTTGACTTAAACTGACTGGCTTATTTCATTTGGCGTAATACTTCCTAGCTCCATCCATGTTGTTGCCTATGGCAAGATTTCATCCTTCTTTATGGCTGAACAATATTCTGTTGCATAAATACAACACTTCATTATCTTTTCATGTACATGGGCTGTTTCCATAATTTGGCTATTGTAAATAATGCTACTATAAGCACAGGGGTGCATGTATCTCTTTGAATTAGTGTTTCTGTATTTTTTGGATAGATATCCAGCAGTGCGATTACTGGATCATGAGGTAGGTCTATTTTTTAACTTTTTTTTAAAGATTTTATTTATTATTTGACAGAGAGGGACAGCAAGAGAGGGAACACAAGCAGAAGGAGTGGGAGAGGGAGAAGCAGGCCTCCCACCAGGCAGGGAGCCCGATCGTGGGCTCAATCCCAGGAGCCCAGGATCATAACCTGAGCTGAAGGCAAACACCTAATGACTGAGCCACCCAGGCACCCCATATTTTAAAACTTTTTTTGCATGTGTGTGTGTGTGAATACACACACACACATATACATATATATACACACACACATACACATATACATATATATGTGTTTTATTAACATATAATGTATTATTTGTTTCTGGGGTACAGGTCTGTGAATCATCAGTGTTACATAATTCACATCACTTACCATAGCACATACCCTCCCCAGTGTCCATCACCCAGCTCCCCCATCCCTCCCACCCCCTCTACTCCAACAGCCCTCAGTTTGTTTCCTGAGATTAAGAGTCTCTTGTGGTTTGTCTAATTTTTAACTTTTTTAAGAACCTCCATGCTGTTTTTTCATAGTGGCTGCATTCCCACCAACAGTGCAGGAGGACTCCTTTTTCACCACATCCTTGCCAACACTTGTTGTTTCTTGTGTTGTTAATTTTAGTCAATTTAGATGTGAGGTGATATCTCATCGTAGTTTTGATTTGCATTTCCCTGATGATGAGTGATGCTGAGCGCCTTTTCATGTATCTGTTGGCCATGTGTAGGTTTTCTGTGGAGAAATGTCTGTTCATGGCTTCTGCCCATTTTTTAATAGGAGTATTTGGTTTTTTTGGGTCTTGTTTTAGCAGTTCTTTGTATATTTTGGATATTAGCCCTTTATTAGATATGTCATTTGCAAATATCTGCTCCCATTCAGTAAGTTGCCTTTTAGTTTTATTTCCTCCAGATACCTCATTTATAATGGAAGCCCACAGTTTCAGATTTCCTAGTTTTTAACCTAATGTCTTTTTTTTTCTATTCCAGGATTCCAACCAGGATACCACATTACCTTTAGTTGTCAGGTTTCCTTAGGGTTCTGCTGGCTAAAACTGTTTCTCACTTTTCTTGTTTTTTGATGACTTTGATAGTTTAATAAGGAGTACCGGTTGTGTATTTTGTACAGCCTCTCAATGGGATTTGCTTGATATTTTTTCTATGATTAGACTGAGGCTAGGGGCTTCTGGAAGGAAGACCACAGAGGTGAAATGCCATTCTCATCCCAACATATCAAAGGGACCTACTATCAACATGACATCACTGGTGATGATGACCTTCACCTGCTGAGGTAGCATTGTCAGTTTTCTCTCCACTGTAAGGTTACTTTTGTTTCCTCCTTTCTGGATTGTACTCCTTGGAAGAGAGTCATTTCATGGCCCACCCTTAAAGAATGGGGAATTCTGGGCGCCTGGGTGGCTCAGTGGGTTAAGCCGCTGCCTTCAGCTCAGGTCATGATCTCAGGGTCCTGGGATCGAGTCCCGCATCGGGCTCTCTGCTCAGCAGGAAGCCTGCTTCCTCCTCTCTATCTGCCTCTCCATCTACTTGTGATCTCTGTCAAATAAATAAATAAAATCTTTTAAAAAAAAAAAAGAATGGGGAATTCTGTTCTACCTCCTTGTGGGCAGAAGCGTCTTGTTTTCCACATCCCACATCCAATCAGTCACTAATCTCCGTCTGTTTTACATCTTAGATACCTCTAAAGCCTCTTCCTCCTCAGAGCCATGGTCTTACTTTGGCTTTCACTTTCCAGCAAAGCCTTTCCAACTTCCTCACTATCCTGCCCACCTTGCCTCTACCCTGCCAAGACATTTGCCCACACATTGCCCATAGTCAATCCAAACTGCTGACCCTGGCACACAGGCATGCGGTGATCTGCTCTCGCCCCATCTACCCTAATCTCTCCTGCCAGGGCACACCAAACCCCTTGTTCCTTGCTTCTTAGAATGCTGGAGCATGAAAAGCATGCTTGCAACTGCCCCAACTAACCATTCTCTCTCTCACATTCACCTTTGGAACTACCTCTCTCAGACCCGCCAGTGTGTATATATATACACGCCACTGGCCCTGCCTTCCACCAAGCTAATCCTTGCTTATTTTCTTTTCCTTAGGAAGTTTATATGCACAGAAGAGCAGCATTAGAACATTCCTTATTGAAGGAATGTTGCCCCTGTGTGCTCCTCTCTACCTACTTAGTATTCGCTTGCTTTTATTCATTGTTTCACTATTATGCATCTCCTGTGGCATACTTGTAAATATTTAACAACCAGCTCACCAGATAGAAAGATTTATTCATTTAACAGAGGGAGACACAGCGAAAGAGGGAACACAAGCAGGGGGAGTGGGAGAGAGAGAAGCAGGCCTCCTGCCAAGCAGGGAGGCTGATGCCGGATGCAGCGAGCTCCATCCCAGGACCCAGGGATCATGACCTGAGCCAAAGGGAGACACTCAACAACTGAACCACCCAGGTGCCCCTACATCCTTACCAATTCTTGATGTCAAATTTTTAATTTTCTTTTAAAGTACATGTACACATATATACATAAACGTGTGTGTGTGTGTGTCTTATTTTAAGTAGGCTCCATGCCCAACATGGGGCTTGAATTCACAACCCTGAGATCAAGAGTTGCATGCTCTACCCACTGAACCAGCCAGGCACCACTGATGTCAAGTTTTTAAATGTTTGCCAACATAGATGTGAAACAGCAACTCATTGCAGACTTTTATTTGCATTTTTTTGCCTTTTCATGTTTATTGCCCATTTGTTTTTTATCGTGAAAGCCTATTTATGTCTTTTGCCCATTTTTTTTTAAGATTTTACTTATTTGTTAGAGAGAGAGAGCGTGCGCACACACAAGCAGGGGGAATGGTCGGCAGAGGGAGAGGGAGAAGCAGGCTTCCCACTGAGCAGGGAGCCCAGTGTGGCACTTAATCCCAGGATCATGACCTGAGTCAAAACCAGATGCTCAACCAACTGAGCCACTCAGGTGTCCCTCTTTTGACCATTTTTCTACTGGGCTTTTTTGGGGGGTAGGGGGAGCTCTTCATGTTTTATATTTGTTGAAAATAGATAAAATATAAACCATTTTCATTTCCAAGCTTGTGTTTTTACCATTTTTTTTTTTAGTGGGGTATAACTTACCAATCTTTTCCTTTTTTGGTTATACTTTTTATGTCTAAGAAATATTCTCTGTAAAGGGCCATAAAGATCTTCACCTATATTTTCTTCTGAGAGTCCATTTCACGCTTAAGTCTTTAATTCACCTAGAACTTTTTTTTTTTTTTTTTTGCTATATGGTACAAGGTAGTATCATTTTCTTCTTTTTGATATCGTGTTGTCCCAGAACCATTTATTTAGCAGTTCTGTTTCCCACACTAATCTGTACTGACTGCTGCGTTATGTATAAACTTTCCATATACGCCTGGGTTTGTATCTGGACTACTGATCCACTGGTCTTTCCCTGGGCCAATGCCACACTATAACCCTTCCTTTTCTCCTCCTCCTCCTTCTTCAGGAGCTTCTTTTCTAAGTACTACTCCTTTACTCCTCTCAAATGTAAATGTGTTCTTATAAAAGGATCCAGGGGCGGCTGGGTGGCTCATTCAGTTAAGTGTCTCTTAATTTCGGTTCAGGTCTTGATCTCTGGGTCCTGAGATAGAGCCCTGTGTTGGGCTCCACCCTGGGCATGAAGCCTGCTTAAGATTCATTCTCTCTCTCTCTCTCTCTCTCTCTCTCTCGGTGCAGTCAGTTAAATGTCCAATTCTTGGTTTTGGCTCAGATCGTAATCAGGTGGTGAGATTGAGCCCAGTGTTGGGCTTAGCACTTGAGTTTCTCTCTCCCTCTCCCTCTGCTTCTCTCCCCATCATGCCCTCTTTCTAAAAGGAAGAAAAAAAAAAAAAGACTACCTTTCTCCCTCCCTCCTCTCTTAAAAAAAAGGATCTAATGTCAGTCAGATGGGGAAAAAGAGGGCATTGTTTTAAAGCTCATCTCTAACTGTGGATGAAAACGCTGGGTCCCTTGATGGCATTTCAGATATTAGTGACTGAGATATTTAAGTAATTTCTGGGTCCTCTGAAACCACACTATTTAGAGGAGGACCTGCTTTAAAGTAGCTATTTCACATCCTTTGAGGCCTACTTTAGGTATATTTGGAGGAGTTAAAACACAATTCTGGAGTTGAGCCAAAGGACAGAGAAATAAATTAAAGACCTAAGAAGTCAACTGCAGGTTTGGGGTAAGTTGAGGGGTCAGTTAGGAAAACCAGCACTAGCCAGGGCCGATGGAACCCCCTTTGGTGTCCTTCTGGGGGAAAAGAGAAGCTGGTTGATCCCCTGGAGTGAACAGTGATGGACGTGGTTGAATATTTTATCAAGGCCAGCTTCCCCAAGCAGGCAACAGCTTTCGAAGAGTGGGATATCAATGGCCAGTCTTTACACAGTGCACTGATAACGCTGACTGGCCTGTCCATCTACCTGGGCCCAGCCCTGAAAATCTATGAGCACTACATCGAGGTGCTGCAGGAAGGCCACTTTGAGGATGATGACCCTGCTGGCTTTCTAGGCTGAGCACCCAGCCTCCCCGCTGCCCCAACCCATTCCAACCCCCATCTACCAAGACCCCAGAGTCTAGGAACTGGAGGGGGTCACTCTCAGCCCTCATAAGATTCCCGTGAGGGGCATTCCTCCCTACTCGTCTCTTCCCTGTGTTTCCCCAAGCATACACACATGTGGCCCCCAGCACATCCTGTACTCTACCACAGAGGAGTGTGGAGTGGGACAGGGCCTGCTCATTTCACCCCAGGAGGCCAGCCCTCCCAAGTCTAGGACATTTGGGGGAAAAAATGGGGGCTTCCCCTCTCTCCTAGACCCTCTTCAGTACAGACAGATGTCTCTTATATGTTTTGTTCTGCCTGTTCATTTTGGTGGGTGGTCTTTCCTCTCTTCCCCAGTTGGGTCTGCCCCTGGCCTCTGGGCCCTAGGAGCAGCTGGAGTGGGGTCCCTGAGTCTTCCCTAACAGTCTCTTTCTGTTGGTTGTCACTCCAGCTGGCTGTATTGCTTTTTAATATTGCACTGAAGGTTTTTTAAATGAAGTTTAAAAAAAGAAAGTTGAGTGGTCAGAAAGCAACTGTATCTTGATGCTGCTATGCTCACTTCAGATTTGTGTGACCTGAAGCTAGTTTACTTAATGGCCCCACGTCTATTTCCTTGAATAAATGGGATTATGAACATAAACTCCACCACAGGGCAGATGTGAAAATATTAAATACAATTATACAAAAGCATGTATAGAAAATGCTTCCTTAGCATTGAGGTAATAGAGTCAGAGCCCAAGTTCCAAATCCTGTCGATTAGCTACTAGTTTTATGACCTTAAACAACGATTTCTTAGCCACAGTTGCCTATTTGTAAAGTGAAAATACGGCATTATTTTATTTTTTGCATTTCTGAGCTTTCTTGTGGGTTTTAATTTGAACTTAACTACTGGAATTGAGCGTCTTTTCGTGTGTAGGGCCTTTTTTTTTTAAACTCTTATTACTAGAAAAAAGGTGTTATTAAAAATTAAACCCAGGGGTGTCTGGGTGGCTCAGCAGGTTGAGCCTCTGCCTATGGCTCAGGTCATGATCTCAGGGTACTGGGATCAAGCCCCGCATCGGGCTCTCTGCTCAGGAGAGAGCCTGTTTCCCTGTCTCTCTCTGCCTGCCTCTCTGCCTACTTCTGCCTACTAGTGATTTCTGTCAAAAAAAAAAAAAAAAAAAATTTAAATCCAGAGGGTTGGGAGAAGGCCTTGTTCAGCCTGGGACTGGCTGAGGTGAACATGGGAACAAGGAGACTCTATCTGAGGGACACCATGTGTGCAGGGGCTGGGGTGAAAGGGGAGATGGCCTGTGTGGCTGCCACACTCTTTACTCACAGAGGTATTGAGCAAGTGAAACATTGAGAATTATGACAGCCGAGTTTCTCACTGTTGGGAGGAAGGAAGTTTATATGCAGAAGACTAGAATAATCCCAGTGGAGTTGGACTGGAATTAGGGGACTTCAGTGTGAATTTATGATTTTTTAATATATATACAGAATGAGGGTATTGAAATGGAGACTCCACATTAGAATACTGTCCACTGATATGGCCTAGAAGCAATAATACCCTAATAGTAAAGAGTATATATATAGTGCCCAGATCTTGATTTCCAAATGCCATTCTCCACTAAAAGGAACAAGAGCTATCTAGACAAATAGTTGATTCCAATACTGGGATGGGAAATTATAAGATGAAACTTGAATAGCTTGTGGTATCAGAAAATATGGAAGCACTAAAAGAATGCTATTAACACATCAAAAGGACATAACATCAGGACACCTGGACCGCTCAGTTGGTTAAGCATCTGCCTTTGGCTCAAGTGATAATCCCAGGGTCCTAGGATTGAATCCCACCTTGGGCTCCTGCTCAGTGTGGAGCCTGCTTCTCCCTCTACCTGCCACTCCCCCTGTTCCTTCTCTCTGACAGATGAATAAATAAAATGTTTTCTTAAAAAAAAAAAAAAAAGGACATAGGATCCATCTTGAAGGGGCTACCACTGTTTCCAACTGAGAAAAATTAACCACCAAAATAAATAGTAGCAATAATGGATTATAATCCATAAAATAAAATACAAATCCATGTGTAGTCCATACTAATAAACCTATGGTGAATGAGTGAGTGAATTAGTAATTAAATAAATGGCAGAGAAGGGAAAGTCTCACAGTAGAAAGCCAATTATAAATGTAAAAAGAATGATGGAATGATAAAATCACTAATTGGCAGTTAGAATAGGAGTAACTGATTCAGACAGAAGTCATCAACAAAGGCTGCCACTAGATGATGCAAGTTTGATGAGGAGCAGTATATTCATAGAGTCTCAAAGTAGCTCTCCACAAACTACTAAGTTTGCCATGGAGAAACCTGGTAGGCACCATTTTAACCAACTTAACCTCACCTGATTATGATAAAAGGTGGACAGACCAAGGGTTGGCAAGGACATGGAGAAATAAGAACACTTATACACTGCCACTGAGAATGTAAAATGGTGTAGCCACTTGGAAAACCGGCGGAAGTCCCTAAATGTTAAACAGATACCACATCCTTACAACTTTTCTCAAGTGTGAAATGATTTCAAGGTGAACAGTAAATTAGGGGCTCCTGGGTGACGTAGTCAGTTAAGCGTCTGCCTTGGGCCCAGGTCATGATCCCAGAATCCTGGGATCGAGCCCCAAATCAGACTACCTGCTCAGAAGGGAGTCTGCTTCTCTCTCCCTCTGCCCCTTGCCCTACTCATGCTCTCTTTTGCTCACACTCTCTCTCAAATAAATAAAATCTAAAAAAAAAAAAAAAGTAAATAATAAAAATATAAAATTTATCCACAAAGAGGCATGTTCAAGAATAAGAAACTTTTACTCTGCAAGGCTACTGTGAGGACTGTGCCTGGCACCAATTACATGCATGCTAGTGGATGCCACTGCCAGCTTTCCATTCAGAGAAATAGATGCACTTCTCACAAGAAGTCACAAGGGGGCGTCTGAAAGCCAAGAAACAAAGTCTAGCTTACCTGAGCCTGTACTGCTACAGATGGAGGTTGTCCACCCTTCCTTACCCAGAATGCACTCCTCAACCCAAAAGGGAAAAAAAGGCTGTCTGTTAACACTGGGGAGATTCCATTCACAGTAGACAAGGCTTTGAGTCACCTAAGAGCTAGCCTCCCTCCTCCTGTTTGGATCTAGATTTCAGGGCATTCTGTCAAGGGTCACTACACCCACTACAACCAGACTATCACAGCTCTGACGGCTGTGAAGAGCAAGACCTGGAAGAGGAACTCACAGACATTCCTGCTTGTGTGAAATCACCCAATCCTCCTTCATCCTGTCTTCTTCATCTGACTTCTAAGAGGTTCTCTCCAGATCTCCTTGGATCCAATGTTTCTGAGCTCTGGAATATGTCCCTTTGGGTCTACCTGACCTTATCACAAATCACTCCTTAAATGGAACTGGTCAAGTCCCAGAGGTCTTGAGACCATGTAGCGTAGCAGAAGACACAGTCTTGGAGACAAACTAAGCAAGGCCCAAATCAAGGGTTTGGTACTTAATTTCTTGAGCCTCAGTTTCCTTGTCTATAAAACAAAATAATGCCATTTCCTTTTTAAGAATGTCATTGGGAGGGCGCCTGGGTGGCTCAGTTGGTTGAGCAACTGCCTTCGGCTCAGGCCATGATCCCGGACTTCCAGGATCGAGTCCCACATCAGGCTCCCAGCTCCTTGGGGAGTCTGCTTCTCCCTCTGACCTTCTCCTCTCTCATGTTTTCTCTCACTCATTCTCCCTCAAATAAATAAATAAAATCTTTAAAAAAAAAAAAAAAGAATGTCATTGGGATTAAATATATAAATACAGTCCCTAGTATAGCACAGATGACCTGTAATATTCAATGACTATTTTATTTTCACAATTTAGGCATATACAACAGGTAGAAAAAAATGGATTTAAAGTTAAGATAAACTGTGTTAAAATTTCTGTTCCCTATGACCCTTGGCCAATCAATTCATCTGAGTCTCACTACCTGCATGTCATAGTGAAGTTATAAATATTACATGCAAATATACCTTTAAGAATGCTGTGAACCATACTGTTACCCCAGCCAGATATTGGCTTCTTCCCTTAAATAAATCCATATCTTAGCCTACATTGCTCAGCTCAAGTGTTGTGTTGTCCAAGAAACCTTTTCTCTAGTAATCTCTAAAATGTAAAACTCCGGAAAGTGTTAAAAAGAATGATAGAGGTCTAAATGTAATGGAAGAAATCAGAGACTCTAAGTGAAAATAAAACATGGAATTCATGCATTATGACTCCATTTTTCTATTTAGGGGGAAAAAAGTGACCATGTTAAACCCTTGCTTAAAACTCTTCTGTGGGTTTCTTGCCAACCAAATGAAATTCAAGTTCCTTACCTGGGACTCAAGCCCACCTCTCCAGCCTCATCCTCTATAGACCAGCCTCACCATCCCATGAGCGCTGGGTTCCAGCTATGACGAAAGTGCCCTTTATTATTTCTTCCTCTAGGTCTCAAGCTTTAGCATGCATCAGAATAACCTGGCCGGTTCTACCCATAGAATTTCTGATTTAGGGCTGAGGTGGGGCCTAGGAACTTCTATTTCTATCAAGTTCCCAGGTGATACTGATTCGGCAGTTAAGGGACCACACTCAGACAGCCACAGCCCTTACAATGATAGGATTCAACTTTATTACCTGTACATGGATTGATCAACCCTATCAGTTTGCCTAGGACTGAAAGTCCCATGTAGCAGAAAACCCCTCAGTCCAAGGAAAACTGAGACATTTGGCTTCCCTACCTGTATAGGAATCATTCACAGGCTCCTGCTTAAAGGATAGTTACTGCTAACAAGCAGTCTTTCTCTACGGGTAGGCCAACAGGAAGTGCCCGAGAAAGGAGTTCCATCAACTCAAATGGCTTTTTGCTGGAGTAAGAATATTTAACAAAGTTTTTCAAATTCAGACTCTTCCAAACACATTCTCTTTATTTCCTTCAGAGCACAGGCTTTAGTCCTCTGGTCCTTGTAAACATTTAACACAATGGTATGAGATCAAAGTGTAAGCATCCATGTCCTTGCCCTGTGCTGTTGGGGTGAGTGTATATAGGGAGTACGTGTGAGCTTCTTACTCAGTTCACAGTAGGTCTTGTCATGGACTGATACTTCCACATGGGGCAATGCAGTTGATTTTCTGTGACACCCAAAGGGTGCCCCAAACAATAAGGGGCCATGGTCCTTCAGAAGGACTAATGTCTTTGTTGATTAGAGCCAATATTTTTCATTAACTTCATCCTTTTCCAAGGAGTCAGAGGTCAGAGAGCTGATAGCGTCGCACAAGACCATCTCGACAGCATGTGTAGATCTGCTTCTCCCATGTGGCTACCTGGAACATAAAAGTTCAGAGCTCAAAGGAAGCCTGGGAGTCTTCCATTTCAAGAAGACAGAAGCTCATCATTGATCTCCATTAGTACAAGTGAGTCTAAGAAGCTCTATTGACTCCAAAGACAAAAGAAGAATTAGATCCATGATCAGTATTTTAAAATAGCCGGTTAGGATCCAGGTCCCTTAGGACTACAGAACAGAGAAACTAATCAGCCAAGTAGAGAGCAAACCCCTTAGTGTGGTGCATTGTTGAGGGCAGAGGGTCTGGATCTGGGAAAGGAGATGACTCATAGACTGGCCGGTGTATCCCTGAACCTTATAAAATTATATTCAAAGTTCTCACTATGTGCCTGAGGGGATTTCATCAACTTCTCAAAGAAATCTGAGGCAGCAGCTACGTGGAGGAGCGAGGCACATGCTGGGGCTGCGCCACAGCACCACGGGCTGAGATGAAGGCCACTCTAGGCTCCGCCACCACTACTGCCACCTTGCTTGGAGAGCGCATGGTGTCCGTAGGGCCGCCAGCACCACGGATGGACAGCATCACCTCCTCCAAGACTTCTGGAATTTCTCAACCTCATCTTCAGGGTTGGGGGCAGCTCGCATTCTGGCCTTTTAGGCTATGTGGGAGCCCCTGTCTTCATCACTTATGATGACAACGACCACTTCTTTGAAGATGTGCATCCTCTCGTCCCTGCTATAATTATCATCGCTATGGAGCCCCACTTTTCATTTTCGGGTTGACTGGCTACTGTGCCCCAATCTGGGAGAGCTGCTGTAGATGTGCCACATTTGTCATCATTCTACTCTTGGTTTTTGTCACAGAAGCTGTTGTAGTGGTTCTGGGATACATTTATAGAGCGAAGGTGGAAAAACGAGGTTGATCAGAGCATCCAGGAAGTAAGACCTACAGAGGAACCAGCCCAACAATGGAACCAGCTAGTCAGAATGGGAATAATAGGGATTGGTTCAAAGAAACCAAAAACCAGTGTCCCTTTCAGCTGCAGCAGAGAGACAGCCAGCACCTGTAATGGTATGTGGGCCCACTCCTCTGACCTCCATGCTGACGGGTGTTGATGTCCTAAGGGTGAAGGAGCTACAACCAGTCACGTGCATGTGACCTGGGAGGGCGGGCCCGTGCAGCTCTTCAGCGGCTAGATGTGCTGTGTGCATGCATTATACTATGCAGGAGTAGAGATCCTGTTTATGAGCTCCTCACCACTGGCGGAACCTATGCATATGAGAAAATGCACGTCTGAGCTTTTTAGTCTTGTTCTGCTTTGGAAGGTGAGTCAGGCAGGTTTACTTTTAGTAGTTCAGCCACATTTAGTTAAACCACACATTACACAGGTGTTGGACAGAGCAGCTTGGCTCTTCATGTGCCCACCTATGATTTTCTTTTCCCTTGTTCTATCTGACTCTCCATGTCCCTAAGTTTTTAGGCACAGTGAATGTTATCATTTCAGAGCCATTTGTGAGTTGCAAGTGTGGAAGAATGAGAGGAGGACCTGGGCCTGCTTCTGTTTCCTCCATGCAGCAACAGAACTGCCGCCAAAGTATCACTGGGTCTTTTCAGTCTTTACAGCGGAGAACTCTTGGTCAAGGGATTTTGGGGAGAGAAGGGGGAAGCCAGCTAAGGTTAAAGTTAATACCAGATGGTGCCCCTCATCAGTGTCCTTTTAAAAAACATACATTTCAGTTCAATAACATAGCATTGTACAAAAATGACCAAAATAGTTCATCTTCAAAATCAGACGGATTCTTGAAACTAGAGGTTTTTAATCAACCTTTATAGGAGCATAATATATGCATTTTAAAAAAGATTCTACTGGGGCGCCTGGGTGGCTCAGTGGGTTAAAGCCTCTGCCTTCGGCTCGGGTCGTGATCCCAGGGTCCTGGGATCGAGCCCCATATCGGGCTCTCTGCTCGGCGGGGAGCCTGCTTCCTCCTCTCTCTCTCTGCCTGCCTTTCTGCCTACTTGTGATCTCTATCGGTCAAATAAAATAAATAAAATCTTTAAAAATAAATAAATAAATAAATAAATAAATAAATAAGATTCTATTTATTTGAGAGAGAAAGAGAGAGTGAGAGAGAGTATGAGAGAGGAGAAAGTCAGAGGGAGAAGCAGACTCCCTGCAGAGCTGGGAGCCCAGTGTGGGACTCGATCTTGGGTCTCCAGGATTGCGACCTGAGCCAAAGGCAGTGGCTTAACCAACTGAGCCACCCAGGCGCCCCTATGCGCAAGTTTTTAAAAAAAACAATTTGTGTGTATGTGTGTATGTTACTGTATGATTGAGCCCACTCATCATAAATCTAAACTCATTAGGATTAATGTACCCATGTAGGCTAGCAAAACAGTATGTAGATGAGATCTCAATTGAAAGAAAAGAATAGGGGCGCCTGGGTGGCTCAGTGGGTTAAGCCTCTGCCTTCGGCTCGGGTAATGATCCCAGGGTCCTGGGATGGAGCCCCGCATCAGGCTCTCTGCTCTGCGGGAAGCCTGCCTCCACCTCTCTCTCTGCCTGCCTCTCTGCCTACTTGTGATCTCTGTCAAATAAATAAATAAAATCTTTGAAAAAAAAAAAAAAAAGAAAAGGAGAGAAAAAGCCTGAGACTCAAAGGTTAAAAACCATTAATTTAGTGGAAGAAGCATGAATTCTGGAGGTAGCTTAATCTCAAGTGGAGCTAATGTGTACCTACATGACCTAAGGCAACTTTCTCAATCACTCTGGACTCCAGCTTCCTCACTTATAAAATGAAAATGGTATGTTGATTCACAATATAGAACAGTATGCAGGAATTTTAAAAATGAAGTAGATCTATTTGCATTTATCTGAAAAGAGCTCTAAGATGTTAAAAAAGTCACAGAACAATACAATACATATAGAATGTTTTCAGTTATGTACAAACTAAAGATAAAACTATATTATCTACATAATTACATAAACACAAAGATGTAAGTGAAAATTTTCCAAAAACAGTCCTGAAAGATACATGCCCAAGTGTTAATGCTAGTTACTACTGGAAAGAAGAGCAGAACTAAAAAGGTCTTAAAGGGGACTTGAGAGTTGTGTAATTTTGTATTGTTTGAATTTTTACAGGTATGTATTAGCTGTATAACTTTAAAAAAGTATAAAAACAATAGAAATAATAATACTTATACATCAAGAATAATAACAACGAAATAAGATACATGTAAAACATCCAGCACAATGTCTAGTCAATAAATATTATTTTCCCTTTTGTTTTTTTCTTTCTAATCAAATGAGATAAACAGTCTTGAACTTTAAATAATAATAATGACAGCTAAATATTTATAGAAGATTTAAAATTTACAACTATTTTTCATATACATTATCTCATTACTCTCATTTTATAAAACTGACAGACTGAAGTGGTGAAATGATTTTTCAAGTTTCTAGAGCTAAAAAGTGGTGAAATCACTTCTGACTCAAAATTCTCACTGACTTTTATCTCATCCGTAAGTATTTTATCATTCAGAATGCCCACAAAGTAGCTGGATTCAGTCCCCTCAAAAGCCTTAGATCTCAGGTGGGAATCACCCAGGTGCCTCTCGGGCCTGTACCTTGAACACAGGGTCACAGTCAGCTCCAGTGAGCTCAATTAGATAGTCTAGGTCTTGCTGGACAATGAAACAGCTTCCATCACCTAAAAGGCAGAAAGAAAAATTTAGAGAACTAAAGAAAAGCTGCACGCAAAGGAGCTTTTAAAAAAAAATCAGTATTGTAGTTTATTTCAGTACATCACGAGCCTAAAGAAGTTTATCCCAAGACCCAGAATGGCAAACAGGCCTCATTACATGGGTCAAATATGAGGACCTACAGTGGCTGCCTAGAATGCTGGGTTAGAGGATCTGAAGGACAAGTACAAGCTCAATGGGAAGAAGGGCTGTCTTTGATGAGCAATACCTGCCAAGGGCACAGAGCAAGTCACTTCAGGCTTACAGAGGACTGCAAACTTACCCTGGCCAATGATTTTTAACAGGGACTTGTCCATATACATGTTTTAATATGCTCCCAAATTATTCTTCTATCTATAAACTTGACTGGATACATGAGGCAAAAGAGCAAAGTTGTTATACCAAAAAAATAAAAGTATATTTATTTTTAAACTTAATTTTCTTAAAAGACCATGGACAAGTGAGACTTGGGATGTTCTGTAAACTGCTGAAATAAGGTAATTTTTTTTATTATTGTTTTACTTAATATAAAAATAGTACATGTTAATTGAGGAAAACTTTAAAAACAAGAAACAGAAATTTAAAAAAAAAAAAAACACTCCATCTACCCCTAAAAGATCACTACTGTTAATGTTTTTAATGTATTTTTCCAAACCTTTTTGTGCAAAATTTTTAAAAGATTTTATTTATTTATTTGACAGACAGAGATCACAAGTAGGCATAGAGGCAGGCAGAGAGAGAGGAAGGGAAGCAGGCTCCCTGCTGAGCAGAGCCCAATGTGGGGCTTGATCCCAGAATCCTGGGATCATGACCTGAGCTGAAGGAAGAGGCTTTAACCCACTAAGCCACCGAGGTGCCCCCTTTTTGTGCAAATTTTATTTTACATGGTTGAAAGCATACTACATAAAAGAATATCTTTATGCATAAAGTTTTTCTGTATCAACATTGTGACTTTGTATAGAATCCAGGAAAAAATTTTAATTAACCTTTTCAAGCTTTTTAAAAATTGAAAAACTGCTGTTGAAACAAATGTTAGTTAATTTTAATTTATCTGTTAATCAACCTATACCCCAACCAGCAGCATACAGAAAGACCTTATCCTTTTTGGTATTATTAAAAATAATATTTTTTTATTTAAATTTTATTTTATTTTATTTATTTATTTATTTAAAAATTTTATTTCTTTATTTGACAGACAGAGATCACAAGTAAGCAGAAAGGCAGGCAGAGAGAGAGGAGGAAGCAGGCTCCCTGCTGAGCAGAGAGCCCGATGTGGGGCTCAATCCCAGGACCCTGGGATCATTACCTGAGCCGAAGGCAGAGGCTTTAATCCACTGAGCCACCCAGGCACCCCTAAATTTTATTTTATTAAGTAATCTCTACACCCAACATGGGACTCAAACTGACAACTCAATATCAAGAGTTGCATGCTCCACCAACTGAGCCAGCCAGGCATCCCAAAAATCATCTTTTCAATAAAAGAATTATTATTTTTTAGAAATACTTATGTAAGTATTGATAGGTGAAATAATAAAATGTCTGTGATATGTTTCAAAATATCACAATGGTTGGGGATTATAAGGGAAAGTGTAAAACAAGATGAAACAGGATTAGCTATAAACTGGTAAAGGTTGAAGCTAGATAATGGGAATATCAGGTTTATTATGCTATTCTCTCTACCTTTGTATCTCTTTGACAATTTCCATAATAAAAAGTTTCTAAATTGTTTAATCTGGTAATTTCAATCTCCTCTCTAGTAAAAGAGTTCCAAAGGACCTCTAAGATCATCTATATCCAACTTCTAAACTGGTACTGAATTCTATTCACAACACCTTGCAGACTGGCCAGCCAGCCTATGCTTCTCCATCCCAAGCATTGTAGTGCTCTCTACAATGCCAGCTTCTCTCTTAACAAGACAGAACATTTTCCTTACACTCAACTGAAATGTGGCTCCTGGTAATTTTCTTTCATTGGTCTTAGTTTCATCCTCTGAAAACAGTTATATTACTATGAATAAGGCACAATCACTACTTTCAAGGAGCCTGAACTGGAGGGAGATATAGACAATCACAGTGTAGGGTGATAAACACTGTATGATAAATACGATATGCCAAAGAATTGTGGAGAACCATACCCCTAGCCCCACCATAGATCATGCATTTAAACTTAAATTTATTTGTTTTTAGAGAGAGAGAGAGAAGGCATGAATGGGAGAGTAGGGGTGGAGTGCAGGGACAGGGGCATCTTTTTTTTTAAGGGTGGGCAGGGGAGGGACAGAGGGAAAGAGAATCTCAAGCAGGCTTCACACCCAGCATGGAGTCCAACGCTGGGCTCATTCTCACATCCCCAAGATCATGACCTGAGCAGAAATCAAGTCACTCAACCAGGCCACATAGGCACCCCAAGAGATAGAATCTTAAGTAGGCTCCACACAGCATGGAGCCTGATGTAGGGCTCAATCTCACCACCCTGAGATCATGACCTAAGCGTTAAAAGTCAGATGCTTAACAGACTAAGCCACCAGATACCCCTAACCTTACATTTAAATGAACTACAGGAAGCCATCTCTCTCAAGGGGTCCCTGGACCCACCTTGGCTGGCAATGAATCCATCTCTGAAACTCAGCAGGGACAGAACTGGTGCTCCAGATCTGTGGATCACTTGTACCGGAGCCCTGGAATTCAAAGAAAAAGGAGCAACTGTACTTTTTTCTTCAAAAGCAACAATTGACTATATTCAACATATAGGACTAACCACACAAAAGCAAACAGGACAAACGTGGACAGAGATTAAACATTCATACAGTTTCTTTCCTGGCAAGATCCTTAAATGGTAGATTCAGGTAATCCACTCAAAACCACCTTGGAGTGATCTAAACATGTCTCTAACTAAACAGGTCACTGAGCTGAATGAACTAAGTTACCACCACCAACTCCAGTTTTTAGGGGAGACCTGACAAGAGTTTAAGATAATAATGTTAACATATGTTAATTATTTTGCTTACAGACAAAATTAAGACAGTTGAGAGTTAAAAAAAAAGATACTTGTCAGACATTACAAATGTCAGGACTCTATGAAATGAAAGAGAAAGGTGAATAAGAATAAATTTAATATATATGTAAAGCTGATTTTCTTTTTTTTTTTTTAATCTTAAGTAGGCTCCACGCTCAAAGTGGGGCTCAAATTTATGACCCTGAGATCAAGTCGCACATTCTATCAACTGAGCCAGCTAGGTCCCCCTGTAAGGCTGATTTTCTTCTTCTTCTTCTTTTTTTTTTTTTAAAATATTTTATTTATTTGAGAGAGAGAGAGAGAAAGTACAAGCAGGGGGAGCAGAAGAGGGAGAAGCAGACTCCCAGCTGAGTCTGGGTCTGAGTCTGAATCTGAACCTGACATGGGGCTCGATTCTAGGACCCTGGGATTATGACCTGAGCCAAAGGCAGACGCTTAACCAACTGAGCCACCCAGGCACCCTGGCATTTTCTAATAGTGACCAGACATTCCCTGAATCTCCATAGAGTAAAAAACAAGAACAAAAGTAAAGCAATTGAAATTTTGGAAGAAAAGGTGTAAGCTAGTCACCTTTCACTAGAATTTCTTTACTGCTCTTAGAGTAAAGCCCAAACTCCTTTGGATGGTACATGTGTTCTTTCTAACAAACTCTTGCTTTCCTGTCTGACATCACTTCTAACTGCTACCCTGTCTGCAGGGTATATATCTGTCATATTAAACTACTCAGAGATCCCTGAAAGTGCCATACTTCCACATGTCTTCATGCTTCTCTATGTGCTATTCTACCTAGGGCAGATCCCTCTCTTCATTTGGTAACTTCCTATTGGACAAGATCCAATTAAAGCTTCATTTCCTTGGAGAAGAATTCCCACCTTCTCCTTTCTCCTTCTCAGCGCTTTCTCAATTTCCTGTGTAGAGCCCTGTCAGCCCACTGACCACACTGTATCACCAATGTCTTTTAGTTGCCTGTCTTTACTGTTAGAATCCAAGTGCCTCAAGGGCAGAATCTGTATCTTTTACTTCTGGTTTTCAGTGCCCTGCACAATATCTGGTGACCACAAAAGCCATTTAGTAAATGTCAGCTGAACAAAAGAAAGGAAATGGAAGGAAGAAGGGACAGAATTGGAGAAATAGTTAAATCCTGGGATGGAGAGGTTGTGTGGTTCTCTCTGGGTATCTTTAAGACCAGAATAAAGCCTATTTCAGATAGGTTATGATCAAAGCCAAAGAAACACAGCTGGCTTACTTGAACTAAAAATGATCACTCTTAAGCCAATCCAGATTTAATACCACTGAGAAAATTACTGAGCTCCTTAAAATTAAAAGTTCTATACAATCATTTTAAGTGAATTGTTAGTTTGTTAAAGCTCAGATTCCAAAGCCATCACTACAATAGGACAATCATGACAGCATGAATCAAATTACCTTTAATATGATTCCAGGAATAATAAGAACAACCAGACCACTCACACTGGAAAACCTTTATAAATGGAAAAATATACCCTTGATTCAACAGTCATCTACATGTTATGCTAAATCATTGTTAAAGCTAATAAAAATTTCCATTCTGTAGAAGACCTGCATCATGCAAATGAATGGTGACTCACCTTGGACTCCTCACGTCCAGCTGATAAATGTTTCCATCCTGTGTCCCAGCCAACAGCAAGAAGCCAGAGAGAAAAGTGCAGCAGTTGAAGGCATCTGAGCCAACAAAGAGGAACACCTGGGAACAAGCGGGAGCCGAAATTGCTGCTTAAACATTGTTTTCAGAAATAAGCAGACACCAAAAAAAGGAAAATTTTCCTATTTTTAGAGACATTTGCTTTCCTCTCCCTTTACGTACTCTGCTTCTAAACAAAGTATTCAGCAAGGACCAAAGAGGAACCAGGCCCCGCAGAGGACTTCAACAGTGTATGCACGACCACACCCAGATGCAGCAGTTTTCAAACTACTGCCCCTCAACACACTGCCTCCCAGGACCCACACTGCCTCCCACGACCCTCAGTACCCAACATCTTTCTTCTGCTTCTCATTACAACCCTCCATTTGAGAAACACTTGCAATTCACACATTTAAATTTTGTTCCTGTCACTTCTGACAACCTTTTGAAGGGAGACTACGTAGGAAAAGAAACAAGCTTAAATAAAGTGGCAATTTAAAGAATTATAATTCTGCCTGAAAAAAAGAATTATCAGATTTTGTTGTTGTTGTTCTCTACTCTTAGCTCAATCTGATCATTTCTGCCTCAAATGTTCTAAAAAGAAAGGAAAAAAACAAATCTGGCCAAACAAAACCTGTGATTTCCCTTCAGAAGGAAAAGCAGTGCAGAGGCGATATGACCAGAAAGAGTGATGTTCCTGGAATGTCATTTCTGAAAATGGAAACATCACTAGAACAATGAAGTAACAAGAAGAAATGAAAATACAAAATCTGTAGCCAACCCAAATCATTAAAGTTGTCTGGGTGAGGCTGATGGGCAAAATCAAATCCCAGGGAACTCCGGGCTTAATGAAGAATAGTGTGCCCAGTGCAAAACTTCAGCGGCTGAAGGAAAAAAATTCAAATAATTCTTCCATAAGAGACATTCTGGTCACTAGTTGATCAAAATCCTGAATGCATAAGTTCTTGACTCAGAATTTCTTCACATTACCTTGGATATGGAAGGGAATCTACATAACCTCATCATTTTATACACAGCACGCGGAGGCCCAGAGAGAAGTGACTTAACCAAGGTCACAAAGCAGTAGAGCATTTAATCCTCATCATATAACCCTACCAGGTGAGTACTACTATGCCCAATTTAGTGATGAGGAAACTGAGGCTCAGAATGGTTAAGTAACCTATTAAATGTCACAACCATTGTAGAAGAGCTAGGACGTGAATGCTGCCCTTTCTCCAAATTCCATGCTCTTAATTGTTACACTCTATTGCCCTTTACTCCTGCAGCTTTCTCAAAAGATGAACACAGGGAGCAAGCAGAAATGTTTCCAAAACCGCTTTCCAAAAATCAGAGTGATCCAGCATGCCCCAGAATTCCAAAGTCTTAGAGGAACCACTTGCCGGCTGCCTGCTCTGCAGTCCCAAGCACTGAAGTTTCTTATCCTCCCGTGCCAACAGCAGCATTTTCGACTCTGTTCCAACCTCCCGTTCACCTGCATGACAGATAAACCATGTCAACAATGGGCTAGGCCAATCAGCTGGCAGTGCCAGAAAGCACGAATCCTCATGGCTGTTTATTGAATTCCTCTTAGTGATTAACTTGCTAACTTAAAAAAACTTTTATTATATTCTGTATCTTGACTGTTCGTACTGTTTAGATGTTGGTACACATCTGTCAAAACTCACAGAATTGATCATTTAAAAGGGTGACTTTTGGGGCACCTGGCTGGCTCAGTTGGTAGTACATGCAACTCTTGATCTCAGGGCTCTAAGTTCGAGCCCCAGGTTAGGGATGAGAGATTCCTTAATAAATATATATATATATTTAGATTTTATTATTTGAGAGAGAGAGAGCAAGAGTGCACATGGGAAGGGCAGAGGGAGGAGAAAGAATCTGAAGCAGACTCCACACTGAGCCCAGAGCCTAGCACAGGCCTCAATCCCATGACCGCAAGCAAGATCATGACTTGAGCTGAAACCAAGAGTCAGATGGTCAACTGACTGAGCTACCCAGGTGCCCCTAAATAAGTTAATTAAAAAATATATAATAAAATAAGATAAAAAGGGCAACTTTTACTACATGTAAAATACATATCAATAAACCCAACTTAAGAATATTAAGTCATTTGGAATGTGACAGGATACCATATTAGCAGTAGGGGCACAATGTTAAAAGTCTCTGCCCTCAAGGCTCTTATGGTCTGCAGCAAATGAAATTTATTCATTCACTAAAATCTTTAGTGAGGGTCTACTGTGTATTGGACACTATTCTAGGTGCTAAGGAAATAGTAATATACGAACAGACAGGGTCCTTACTCTCAAGAATTCTAGTGGAAATAGGAAATAGTGGAATAGGTAAATAAACAAATAGGATATTTTCAGACAGTGATGAATTCCACAAAGAAAATAAAAAAGGAAAATCTAATCAATAGTGAGTAGATGTGGAAGGCTGAGTGAGGAAAGGTAATTTTAAATTTAAACTTCAACTGTAAAAAAAACTCCATGAGGGGTACCTGGGTTGCACAGTCAGGTAAGCATCTGACTCTTGGTTTCAGCTTAGGTCATGATCTCAGCGTAATGAGATTGAGCCCTGCTTCAGCTCTGTGCTCAGCATGGAATCTGTTTACGACTCTCTCTCCCTCTACCCCACCCCCTCCAGCCCAGCCTCTCTTAAATAAAAACAAACAAATAAATCTATCTTTAAAGAAACTCCATGGAGGCCAGGTTTCAACTGAGATCTGAATGGTAAACCAGAAATTAGTCATGCTAATTTCTATCTTTAAAGAAACAAATAAATCTATCTTTAAAGAAACTCCATGGAGGCCAGGTTTCAACTGAGATCTGAATGGTAAACCAGAAATTAGTCATGCAAAGACCTTTGCGAATTAAAGGCAGTATGACACGAGGCTGGAAAGGAATGTGGAGGTCAGAAAGTGTTAAGTGTTGTGATAAGCCAAGTGAAGTGGATAGGATTTTAATATATGTATAAAAGGAGGTCACTGGAGGGAGAGTAGGGACGAAGGAGAGCAACATGACTTGATTTGTGGGTTGTTTTTTTTTTTTAATGACCACAAATGGTTGCTCTGAGGAGAATGGATTATAGGAGACTAGTAAGGGGCACCTGGGTGGCTCAGTCGGTTAAATACCTGCCTTCGGCTCGGGTTATGATCTCGGGGTCCTAGGATCAGGCCATGAGTTAGGCACCCTACCCAGCTGGGAGTCTGCCTCTCCCTCTCCCTCTAAACTCTCCCCACCTCTCTCAAATAAATATATAAAATCCTTAAAAAAAGAAAAAAAAAACAAAACAGGGTGCCCGGGTCACTCAGTAAGGATTATAGGAGACTAGTACGTGGTGCCTGGGTGGCTCAGTCAATTAATCATCTGCCTTTGGCTCAGGTCATGATCCCAGGGTCCTGGGATCAAGCCCCACATCGTGCTCCCTGCTAGGCAGGAAGCCTGCTTTTCCCTCTCCCTCTCCCACTCCTCCTGCTTCTGTTCCCTCTCTCACTTACTCTGTCAAATAAATAAATAAAATAAAAAGCATATTTTCATTTAAATTACTTTAAATTGAGATGCCAGGGTGGCTCTGTTGGTTGAGTGTCTGCCTTCAGCTCGGGTCATGATCCAGGGTCCTGGGATTAGCCTCGCATGTGGCCTCATGCTCCTTACTTATCGGGGAGCCTGTTTCTTCTCCCTCTGCCTGCTGCTCCCCCTGCTTGTGCTCTTGCTCTCTGGTAAATAAAATCTTTAAAAAAAATTACTTTAAGCCAATACATTTTTAAAAAACTTAACCTTGTTTTAAGTAATATTGTGGGCTATCTTAGGTTTGAAGTAAAGTATGTGTATTAAATATATTTAATAGTATACTACTGAAGATGTGTACTGCCTGAAAGAATCTTATTTATCACTAATTGCATATGTATCACACTTTGGGAAAAGACTCATCCTATTAATTCCAAAGAGAGCTCAGGGAACATCTGGTGGTCAGCAACAATTTTAGTTCTTGGACCACAGTACATCTGCAAGACAAGAGAGTACCTACAGTGTCAAAAGTGAAGGGCAGGGGCGCCTGGGTGGCTAGGTGGGTTAAAGCCTCTGCCTTCAGCTCAGGTCATGATCCCAGGGTCCTGGGATCGAGCCCCGCATCGGGCTCTCTGCACAGCAGGGAGCCTGCTTCCCTTCCTCCCTCTCTCTGCCTGCTTCTCTGCCTACTTGTGATCTCTGTCAAATAAATAAATAAAATCTTTAAAAAAAAAAAAAAAAGTGAAGGGCAATGGGGCACCCAGGAGGCTTAGTCAGTTGAGTTTGACTTTGACTCAGGTCATGATCCTGGGGTCCTGGGATTGAGCCCTGCATCAGGTTCTCTGCTCAGCAGTGAGTCAGCTTCTCTCTCTACCTCTGCCCCTTTCTCCACTCATGCTCTCTCTGTCTCTCTCAAATAAATAAACAAAATCTTAAAAAAAAAAAAGTGAAGGGCAAAATTAACCCAAATCAGTTGAAAACCTATGTCCACATAAAAACATGCACACAGATATTTATAGCAGTATTCATATTCGCCAAAACTTGGAAGCAACAAAGATGTCCTTCAGTAGGTGAATGGATGACTGAACTGAGGTACATCCAGACAATGCAATATTATTCAGTGCTAAAAACCCATCAAAAGATATGGAAGAACCTTAAATGCTTATTACTAAATGAAAGAAACCAATCTGAAAAGACTGTATAGTTTATGATTCTAACTGTGGCATTCTGGAAAAGGCAAAATCATGGATGCAGTAAAAGTATCAGTGGTTGCCAAGGGTTATAGGAGAGGAAGGGATGAAGTGGTAGAGCACAAAGGATTTTTCAGGCAATGAATCTTCTGTATGATACCATGATAGATACATGTCATTATACACTTGTCCAAATCCACGGAATATACAACACCAAGAATGAACCTAATAAAAATTACTTAAGTGACACTGATATGTCAATGTAGGTTTATCAATTATAACAAATATACCACTCTGGTGAGGGATGTTGATAAAATGGTAATTGGGGAGGCTGTCTGGGGCAGAGGGAGTATGAAAACCATACCTTTTTAAAAAAGATTTATTTATTTATTTATTTATTTGAGAGAAAGAGAGAGAGAGCATGTGTGTGCAAGTGTGAGTGGGAGGAGGGGCAGAGGGTGAGGGAAAGAATCCTTAAGCAGACTGCACTGAGCGTGGCGCTCAACATGGGGCTTGATCTCATGACCTGACCCAAAACTAAGAGCTGGATACTTAACCGACAGAGCCACCCAGGTACCCCGAAAACTGCACTTTCTGCTCCATTTTGCTGTGAACCTAAAACTGCTCAAAAAAATAAAATGTTTTCTTAAAGATTTTATTTTTAAGTAATCCTTACACCCAATATGGGGCTTGAATCCACAACCCCAATATCAAGAGTCTCACATTCCACTGACTGAGCCAGCCAGGTGCCCCTAAAGAGGTTTTTTTTCTTTTTTTTGGGTAGAGATTTTATTTATTTGACAGACAGAGAGATCACAAGTAGGCAGAGAGAGAGGGAAGGAGGCTCCCCGCTGAGCACAGAGCCCGATGTGGGGCTCGATCCCAGAACCCTGGGATCATGACCCGAGCCGAAGGCAGAGGTTTGACCCACTGAGCCACCCAGGCGCCCCTTTAAAGATTATATATTCATTTGAGAGAGAGAGAGAGACAAAGAGAGCACAAGCAGGGAGAGAGGAAGAGGAAGAAGCAGACTCCCTGCTAAGCTGGGAGCCTGACTCGATCCCAGGACCTGGAGATCAAGACCTGAGCTGAAGGCAGATATTTAACCATCTGAACCATCCAAGTGCCCCTGCCCCTAAAGATTTTTTTTTAAGTAATCTCTACACCCAACATGGAGCTCAAACTTGGAACTCCGAGATCAAGAGTTGCACACTCTACCAACTGAGCCTGCCAGGTGACCCCCACTACTAACTACTCTTATTTTCTAAGATTTTATTTATTTATCTGACAGATAAGAGATCACAAGTAGGCAGAGAGGCAGGCAGAGAGAGAAGGAAGAAGGCTCCCTGCTGAGCAGAGAGCCTGATGCGGGGCTCGATCCCAGGACCCTGGGATCCTGACCTGAGCCGAAAGCAGAAGCTTTAACCCACTGAACCACCCAGGTGCCCCTACTAACTTGACCTAACCTCTGACCCAACCAAACATATCCTTCTACCCAACAGTCAATTTCACCTCAAACTATTTTAATGTGAACTGCCCCTAATCCTACACCCCAGCTCCCATTCTCCCATCCTTCCCATTCTTGTCTATTCAACTCAAATTCATCCTCCAAGATTCAAGTCAACTTCTTTGTGACACCTTTCTCATCTACACTAACCTAAAATATAAAATACTCTCTTCCTCCAAAAAACCATTTTATTTGCATTAAGAATCATTATGTTGTTCCAGCTAAATTTTTTTTTTGTTTTATAGGCATCAGTCTCATCTGCTAAACTATGTACTTAAATGTAGTTAACATGACATATACTTCTTTTATAGATTCCAAAGCAACAGAAACATAGTAGGTATGCAATAAATACTAAACTTATGGTGAAAATACAAATACCAGCCAAAAAAGCAGGGCAAGGAGAGAAAAGGAGAAGCTAAGGCAAACACTGAAGGTGCCTAAGGAATCAAAATAAGCTCAACATATCATTACCAACTTACTCGGCGTCTGCTCAGGTGAGCCGAGGTTTATGGAGTTGTCAGCAGCACCCACAGCCACTCCATTGATAGAAGAACCACAGTCTGCAATGACTCCCAGGCAGGCTGAGCGCCCACAATCCCAAAGTCGTGCTGTCCCATCTCGAGAACCAGACACCACATTCCTCCCCCGATCAACAATGGCTGTATCCAGAATACCTGGCAAGAGGGAAAAAAAAAGGATCCTAAGATGGAGTGGGTCATAAAGGAACTACAAGGGCAGAGAATAAGGATATGCATAAATGACTCCATTGCTTCACAAACATGTACTGGATATGTACTACATGCTGGGCAAGTTCAAGTGCTAGAAAAACAGAAATAGAACAGAGTCCTTGCTTCCCAATTGTTCAAAGACTAGTCCTTAGAGACATACTTAGAAAAAGGTTTGGATTTAATTCTTAGTGGAGTGTCCTAGAACAGTGGTTTTTAAGTTTTAATTTTGGCTTTTAAAACATGTTTTTTAAATAAAAATTAAGATGTTTCAGTTCAGTTTGAAAATCACTGTCTTACTGCTTCCACTGAGAACTAATTGAAAGGATTAATCTCGCCATCTTAAAGATGTGACTTCTGTACTGGCCAAAAGACAGTAGCCCCATCTCTCCCAGGTCCTTCCCCTTATAACTGAAAAAAACCTGGACATAAGACAAGAAAACTGGAAGATGGAAAGAAGGTTACGTAGGGACCTGAGGACTTGGAGAACAAAAGAGTAACAAATTCCCTGGATTTCCTTATTGCTTCCCATACAACCTGGAAAGGATCTACAGAAGCCTCCAACAAGGAATTGATTTAAAAAATGCACAAATTAGGGACACCTGGGTGGCTCAGTTGGTTAAGCCGCTGCCTTCAGCTCAGGTCATGATCCCAGGGTCCTGGGATCGAGTCCCGCATCGGGCTCCTTGCTCAGTGGGGAGCCTGCTTCTCTCTCTGCCTCTGCCCGCAGCTCTGCCTTCTTGTGTTCTCTCGCTGGCGCTCTCTCTCTCTCTCTCTCTGACAAATAAATAAATAAATAAATAAATAAAATCTTTAAAAAATGCACAAATTAAAAAAACAAAAACAAAAACAAAACAAACCAACTCCAAGAAATAGTTGCAAAAAATTGGGAAAGGGGTGGCCTAACAGAAAATGTTGGCAACTTACTCAAATAGAGAGAAAAACTGCTACCTCCCCTTCCCCAAGGTCAGTGAGGCTAAAGAGGCAGCGCTCTTCTACCCTACTCCCACTGAAGCAGGAGGCAGCAGTCCAATTCTTTGACCCTTGACAGTGATCAGGCTCAGCAGGGTACCGCCAGCAGGGTCCAGTGGTGAGCTGAGCCTCTATCCTGACCTGGCAATAACAGGTAGAATGAGAAAAAACAAAGTAGTGGAAAGTAGCACTCTACTTTCCCCCAACTACCTTCTCACAATATGGTGGCACCTAGAATGGATCTCTTCACTCTGAGATGACAAGAATAAAAGAAAGAGGAGCCCTACAGAGCTGGAACCTATGACAAATTACACTAGAAAGAAGCTATGAAAGTAGTAGGAAGGCCTTGCAAGAGAAGCTACCAGAGCAAAGACCTACCAGAAGCCAAAAAGGCTTTAAATATCAAACCAAACTGATAAAAGTCCACAACATAAAAACCAAGATGAAAAAGCATTTGCCTTCAAGAAAAGATTCCACTGGGGGCACCTGGGTGGCCCAGTGGGTTAAGCCTCTGCCTTCAGCTCAGGCCATGATCTCGGGGTCCTGGGATCAAGCCCCGCATTGATCTGCTCAGCCGGGAGCCTGCTTCCCCCCACCCCCCACACCTGCCTCTCTGCCTACTTGTGATCATTGTCTGTCAAATAAATAAATAAATAAAATCTTAAAAATAAAATTAAAAAGAAAAGATTCCACTGAATCACAAATAAACATCCTAGCCAATGTCTGGGAAATAAGAACGTTAAATGAAACTATGACTAAAACAAGTCTTAGTAAAAAATACAGCAACATTCATATATCTAAGCATGTTTTTAACAAGTTTACTCCATTAAAATGATCTAGTTTTACTATTAAACTGGTTTAATGTTGCCAGGAAGTAAAAACACACATACCAGGGAACGGGAAATGTACGTGTGTGTGTACATGGAAAGAGTAATGGTTTGACTTAGATATCAGAAAAAATTAGTCTTGAAAAAAAAGAAAGTTTTGAAGCACCTACTGTACTTCAAGGCAGCATATCTTATTTCAAAGAAAATAGAGAAGAGTTTGAAAATAATGGCCGAAGAGCTGAAAATGCAACCTGATCTGCTAAAATTATTCCACAAATGCAAGCAGCTTCCCTACCATGGTGAGCAAAACTCAACCAATCAACTATAATGGTGTTCTATTTGTCTCAATGTTTTCACAGATTAAGAATGCTCTGGCAGTTATTAGAGTTATGATTATTAAATTATTATTCAAAGGATTTATTTCTATATACCTCCAAATTCACCAACCTTAGTTAAATGGCCTGGGCAATTTAAAAACTTCAAACTAAAGCACACCTTGGAGCTACTTAGAAGACTCATGTACAGTAGTATCCCCTTAGCCACAGTGTCACTTTCTGTGGTCAAACACAGTCTGAAAATATTAAATGGAAAATTCTAGAAATAAATAATTCATATGTCTTAAATTGTATGCTTTTCTGAGTAGCGTGATAAAATCTTGCACTATTCCACATCCAGGACGTGAATCACATCACTTTACCCAGCATACCCATGCAGTATCCATTTGTCTGTCACACATCACAGGTTTGTACATATAGGAAAAGATAGTATATACACGATTTGGTACTATCCGCAGTTTCAGGCATCCACTGGAGGTCTTGGAATGTATTCCCCAGGGATAAAAGGGGACTACTATATTACAAAGACAAAACTACTTTTAGATTATCTTCTCATCAGAAAGATTTAAAAACATACACATATCTCATCTCTGCTTATTAAAGAACACACTAATTATTTATATATAAAATATGTATCTAAAAATATAAGGGAAAACCAATTATATATTAACTAGGATCATATTTGTTGCTACTGGAGAACTTCTATTAGAATTAGTCTATTCTATTAGAAATAACAATTTCTGCTTTTCACATGACAAGTATGTTAAAATATCACAAAGCTCACCCTCTCTGGCAGGAATTAAAGTTTAGCTTTGTATTTTATAGGAACAATAACATTTATTGGGCACTTACTATAATACCAGGGATTATGCTAAATCTTTCATATGCACCATCTCATTTTATATTGCTATCCCCATGTTCATGAGGAAACCAAGGCTCAGAATAGTTAAGAAGCAACTTTTTGAGGTCTTACAGATCATAGGTGGAAGAATTAAGATTTTTTTTTTTTTAAGATTTTATTTATTTGACAGACAGAGATCACAAGTAGGCAGAGAGGCAGACGGGCTGTGAGGGTGCGGGGGGGGGAAGCAGGCTCCCTGCCGAGCAGAGAGCCCGATGTGGGGTTCGATCCCAGGACCCTGGGATCATGACCTGAGCCGAAGGCAGAGGCTTTAACCCACTGAGCCACCCAAGCACCCCAAGAATTAAGATTTAAGCCAAGATTTGTATGTGTTCAAATCCCAAGCTTAAACACTCTACATACTGCCTCATGTACTATCTTATTTTCACATACCAGAAGCAATAAGCAAGCCAGGGATTTAAAATAACAAAAGTTTGGGCACCTGGGTGGCTCGGTGGATTAAGCCTCTGCCTTGGGCTTGGGTCATGGTCTCAGGGTCCTGGTATCGAGCCCGGCATTGGGCTCTCTGCTCAGCAGAGAGCCTGCTTCCCCCCTCTCACTGTCTGCCTCTCTGCTTGTGATCTCCCTCTGTCAAATGAATAAATAAAATCTTAAAAATAAATAAAAATAAAATCTTTAAAATAACAAAAATTTATCCTTACACAAGATCTTTTTTTTTTTTTTAAGATTTTATTTATTTGATAGAGATCACAAGAAGGCAGAGAGGCAGGCAGAGAGAGAGAGGGGGAAGCAGGCTCCCAGATGAGCAGATCAATGCGGGGCTTGATCCCAGGACCCTGGGATCATGACCTGAGCCGAAGGCAGAGGCTTAACCCACTGAGCCACCCAGGTGCCCCTATCCTTACACAAGATCTTTATACAGAGCTACTTTGTTAGCGTCCTAATGGTTCTTTGCAATAAGCATCAGGCTATGCTCAGTCCAGTGTTCCTGGTGATTTATGTCTCACTTGCCAAGACTTAACCTAGGCAATAAAAGACCATGTTCACTTTCAACACTCACTATCTTCTTTTTGACTGGTGGGGGCAGCAAACCAAGGTTTATTGAGTGATAGCAAACTGATCGTATAAAGCTCCTGAGAAGGGAAGGGATCACAGAGGGTTGCCCAAAACTCACTATCTTCTGTTTCTCTTATTTAGTCACCACTTGTGAAACCACTAAAGATCATACATGCAGGTAATAATTCTTTTTTTTTTAATTTTTTAAAAGATTTTATTTATTTATTTGACAGAGATCACATGTAGGCAGAGAGGCAGGCAGAGAAGAGAGGGGGGAAAGCAGGCTCCCCGCTGAGCAGAAAGCCCGATGTGGGGCTCGATCCCAGGACCCTGAGATCATGACCTGAGCCGAAGGCAGAGGCTTAACCCACTGAGCCACCCAGGCGCCCCCAGGTAATAATTCTTTATTCTGTTTTTTATATAGTTCATGGCCTTTGCTAATAAACATTCTTTAAAATATTTAAAATCTTGTAAGTAAAGAGATTAAAGATTAAAAAGGGAGCCATACAATGGAACTTGGAATTCATTTAGCTGGAGAGAGTGACGCACATGCTGCTAAACTATCAGAGATTAATTTTGATTAATTTTGATTTTCTGTACTGTGGAAGAATGGGCAACAACAAATCTGGTCCCGCTTAACAGAACTACCTAGGGAAGCGCATTCAAGACCTCACAAACATTAGTCTGGATCTGACTTCACATCACTTCTCCTACAGTTTATCACTTCTAGTCAACCTGTCTGGCTCCTGGGTCCTGGACTCCCTATCTGTGCAGGCCGCTTTGACTCCTCAGACTCCTTAGATTCCTTAGACCAGTTCTTCAGGCTGAATGTGAAGAAGGCTCCAGGTATCTTTTCTATTCCTCCTCAATGTACCTATGTACTGACAGTCTTAGAAATAACCTTGCTAAGGTTAACAGGTATTTGCTAGATGATCTATATGTAACCTAACAAATCATTATAAAGAAATAACAAAACTTAAACTCAACCATACAAGTTATTTATAATGTCGTCAGGTACAATCAAAAGACTAGCTTAAATACGTTAAGTATAGGGCAATACATAATTAATTCTCAAATGAGTCACACAGATGATGTGTACTATGGTTCCAAAGAAGGGAACAAGGTAAAGAATTATTGGGGATGTTAATACTTTTTAAAAAATACCTAAACTTGTAAAATAAGAATAACATTTATCACCTTTTTAACATTCCAGTTAACGACAAAACATTGCTAAATTATAATTTTGTCCCATAAACCAGTTACAAAGGGAAAATGTTCTCATTCTGTCTCTATGACCTGTTATCAACTGGCTATACGGCTAATCCATTCCTAAAATCTGAACTGTGACTTAAATTCATAGGAACTGATAGTCAGTGTCAAGCTCTATCTTTGATATCTAGTGACGCAGCCATTTGCCACCCAGCTTTTACTGTCACCTCAAAGGACTAATAATGAGAAAATGTTGGCACACATCTCTCTCTCTCTCTCTCTCTCTCTCTCCTAGCACACAGCAGATAACCTCCTGGGGAGGATTTTTTTTCACTTGTCAATTGTAGAAAACAACTATCTGTGTAAGTCAATTAGTTCTGGAGAGCAATAACAAGACTCAGTGTCAAAGGAATTTCTAATCCTTGAGGAAACAGCTCATTTAAATGGCCAGTTAGAGGAATTATTCGTGTTTTTCTAGAAAACTAGCTTCTGTTTCAACCTTTTCCACCTTTTTGGTGATTTGTCTCTGGGGAATCATTTCAGAAGCCTTTTGGAGAAATCACCCTTCATACCTCCTTTGTGACCTTTGAAGGTCACCACACAGCTAGCATCTTCAGCTGACCAGATCTTCAGCTGGGCATCCATTCCCCCACTCAGAACCACAAGGCCTGATGGGAAAAACCTGCAACAATTCACATCAAATACATGTCCTTCCAATACTCTCTGGAAAAACAAAAGAAAATTCCATGCTAGTTCTCTTGTCCATTCCCTGATACTCTCTTACCTGTCATATCCTTGGTCCTTTAAATGAAATATCTACAAGCTATGCCTACATGCTGGTTTTTAAAACTAGTGAGGTTCAAAAGGATCTCTTTAGCTCATTTGTATACCAGGCAGTGTTTTAAGAGCTACTGACTCCCTTTCCTGTAGCTCTGGCTACAGATATAATGGATTTGAACTCCAAGGTTCTCCCAGCGATCCTTAAGTCTAGTTCTACATATAAGGAGCTGAGGGGGCTTGAGGACACTTTTACTCACCTCTTCTTAAAATTCTCTGCATAAGGTGGAGGAGTTTGGCCATATAATCCATGTAATAGCCTAGCTCATCTGGCTTAGAAGCTGATCACTGAAGGCAGTTCATACCAAGGGACCACCCACCTAGACATTCACTAGCCTGGCTTCTCCACTGTTCCAGGCCCAATCTGTTCTGGCAAATCACCAAGATTGAGGATGGTTCTCAGATTAACAAATGGGAGAACAAAGATCAGTTGAAGTGCGGTGGTCCTATAAATTTAGAATGCACCACTCCACTTTCTGTGACCCAGTCTAAGGCTTCTCCAACCACCCTTCATGTACAAGACCCTAAAAGCATAACCAAAGCCTTTACTCTGAGCTCGCCATTAGAAGCCTGCCAGATCTTCATGCTCCCATCAGTACTAGAAGACACGCCAAGACCGCCTCCACTGGAAATGTCCAGGCATGTTATCTGTTCAAAAGACAAAATAACTGGTGTTATAAATAATGAAATGCTCTTCTTTCCCTGAAATATGTTAAAGATTACTCCTGTTTCACACTCTTCCAAGACCTCTTCAGGCCTACGCTTCCCAGCACAAAGGACAAGTGTTTTCATGTGAAGACTGAGATGTCATCACCTATCTCCTAACAAGGCTAGCGCCAACATCTTTCATTTCTCAAAACAAAAAGATGTTCTTGTAATCATCTACAGCCTTCTGCTTCAACTATAAAGTTTTTACTATCCCCATATCACTTCCATCGTTTCCATCTTTTGCTATTTTTAAATTTTTTTTTTAAGATTTTACTTATTTATTTGACAAAGAGAGAGAGAATACAAGCAGGGGGGGCAGCAGAGGGAGAGGTAGAAGCTCCGTGGTGGAGCAGGGAACCCACTGTGGGACTCAATCCCATGACCCTGGGATCACAGCCCAAGCCAAAGGCAGACACTTAACCGACTGAGCCACCCAGGCACCTCTCTTTTACTATTTTAAAATTAAGATACCTCATTCTTAGGAATCCACGTACACAAAAGACAGTCAACTAAAATATACCAGATGGATTCAAGAAAAAGCAAAGATGCTTCCAATTTACTTCTTCACGTTCCCTCTATAAAATCCTAATTGTGCGTATATGTGTATTTCAGAATAAGTAACAAAAAATTCTGATCCCTTTATGCAGTTTCAACATTAGCAATCACTTCATACATAAGCAATGATCATACACATGCATACATACATATACTTTTTATTAAAAAACACCCAGCTGCAAATATTCCAGAAATGTAGGACTGAGATGTATAATCCCAGACATATTCCTGGATTCCCATAAGACCTAAATTATTAAGGGAAAAGTAGGGTAGGCTTTAATTACCCAATCTTCCATTTTTCTTTGTTCTAAGCCAGTTGAGTCATCATGAGTAAATTCGGCAAGAACTAAAGGGATATATCTGTCACCTCTAATACCTTCTAAGACTTTTTCTTCTTTACCTTGACTCCTCAGAATAGAAGTACTGTCTTTTTTTTAAAAAATATTTATTTATTTATTTATTTATTTTTTAGAAAGAGAGAGAGAGAGAGCACATTCATGTGAGACAGTATGGAAGAGAGACTCCTCAAGCAGACTCCCTGCTGAGCATGGAGCCTGATCTCACCACCCTGAGATCATGACCTGAGCTGTAACCTAGAGTCAGATATTTAAGCAATTGAGCCACCCACGTGTCCCAGAATAAAAGTGCTATTAACTTAATTGTGAATCCTTTAGTTTTAAGGATTATGACAATAACTAACCTTTATATAATATTTTATCATTTATAAAACATTTTCAAATACATTCTATCATTTGATTTTCATAATAATCCCATTCTGCTCCTAGCTTCCCATTGCTGGATACTGGAGACACGGATGTAAATATGACATAGTGCTGCCTTCACATTCTAGTACTGGAGTACCCAACTCTCAGATCTTTCTTCTCCAAACTACCGCTACTATCCTGCCTTAAGCCTGAATCATCAATTAACTTTTCAATTCTGTCTGGCTCCCTAACTACATGACAAGTTGAACAATGTCCAGCACTATTTTTGGGGGGGGGAAAGATTTTATTTTTAAGTAATCTCACACACAATGCAGGGCTCAAACTTACAACCCCAAGATCAAGAGTTGTGTGCTCTGCCAACTGAGCCCAGCCAGGAGCCCCTGTCCAGCACTTTCTTAACACAGCCACAGACTACATACATGGTAACTAACTCAACAAACACCAAAGGACAGTAGTCTGGTAATAAGAATGAAGTACCTTAACAACATTAGATAGGTGAGTAAAGCCATCTGACCCATATCAGTAAGAGCAACTACTGTCCCCATTTGCAGGGCCCCAGAAACAAGACATTTAAACACTTCCCTACTCACACTGAAGTAGATTTAATCCTTAAAGCAACATAGCTCAACCTCTTTCCTGACTCAGGTGCTACCTATTCAACTGCTAGCTTTACAGTGGTCATCTCAAACCCAACCAAGTTCAAAACAGGACTCTCATGCCCCCCAGCTTCATACCAATACAACTTCTTGACCTCAACCAGTAAATTGCACTATAATTTACCCAACTCTTTGGAAAATTCTGGAATGATCCCAACTCCTCATTTTCACTCACATTTCACACCGAAGTCATTAGCAAATCCTGTCTGGTCCTACACCCGAAGAATGTAGGCGCTACAAAACAGTTTTATTCACTGCTATAGCCCCAGCACCCAGAGTACCTGGATTATAGGAGGCGATTAATAAATGGATAAGTCATGGGGCGCCTGGGTGGCTCAGTGGGTTAAGCCTCTGCCTTTGGCTCAGGCCCTGGTCTCAGGCTCCTGGGATCAAGCCCCAGGTCGGGCTCTCTGCTCAGCAGGGAGCCTGCGTCCCCCTCTCTGCCTACTTGTGATCTCTCTCTCTGTCAAGTAAATGAATACAATCTTTAAAAAAAAATGGATAAGTCACCTTATAATGAACTCAAATAAGAGGAAAGGAGAGTATGAAATAAAAAAAGGGCACAATTAGGGCGCCTGGGTGGCTTAGTCGGTTAAGCGTCTGCCTTTGGCTCAGGTCATGATCCCAGGGTCCTGGAATCAAGGCCTGTGTCAGGCTCCCTGCTCAGCAGCGAGTCTACTTCTCCCTCTGCCCCTCCTACCTATTTATGCTCTCTCTTGCTCTCTCTCTCTCATAAATAAAATCTCTAAAAAATAAAAAAGGCATAATTAATCATTTTTTTAAATGACCTACTTCTCTCAACTATACTCAAATAAAAATAAGTAAATTTGGGGCACCTGGCTGGATCTTGATAGAGCACGTGACTCAGGGTTGTGAGTTCTGGGCATGCTGGGCACAGAGCTTCCTTTAAAAAAAATAAATTTAATTTTAAAAATGTTGTATGGAGGAGCGCCTGGGTGGCTCAGTGGGTTAAGCCTCTGCCTTCGGCTCGGGTCATGGTCCCAGGGTCCTGGGATCAAGCCCCGCGCCGGGCTCTGCTCAGTGGGAGCCTGCTTGCCCCCCCTCTCTGCCTGCCTCTCTGCCTACTTGTGATCTCTTGTCTGTCAAATAAATAAATAAAATCTTTAAAAATAAATGTTGTATGGACATTGGGGAGGGTATGTGCTATGGTGAGTGCTGTGAAGTATGTAAGCCTGACGATTCATAGACCTGTACCCCTGGGGCAAATAATACATTATATGTTAATAAAAAATAAAAATATAAATGTTGTATGTTATATGTATTATATACTGTATTCTTAAAATAAGGTAAGCTGGAAAAAAAGAAAAAAAAATTACCTATTTCTCAAAAGGTTTTCCCAATTCTGCCAAATAGTTTATCACTTCCTCCCTAGTAGTCTTCAGCACTATGTTCATATATTGTAGTGGTTGTCAACCAGGGACAACTTAGCTCATCACATCAGGTGATGTCTGGAAACATTTTTAGTTGTCATAATTAGGGAACAGCCCCCTACAATAAAGAATTACCCAGCTCAAAATGTCAGTAGTACCATGGCTGAGAAACTTTGATATATTCTATTGTATCTCTCAGTTAATATACTGTACCTGGAGGGGGCAGAGATATTGTTACCTTATCTATTTTACATATCTTTGGCGTCTTAGTTCCTAGATCTAAAGAGTAATTAAATCTCAACTATCCAGTTCTTCCAAAGTAACAGAACACTTAAGAGTAATTATAGGTCATACCAGCTATCTCCTTTCTCCAAACTTTTATTAAAGTAGAAAGGAAACTAACATTTATTGAAAAGCTATTATATTCCAGACGCGTAACACACTACTCTCATATAATACCCTCAAAAATCTATTAAGATAAGTATTATTTCTATTTTTCAGTTGAGAAATCTAAAGTTTAAGAAGTGATTAAGTAATATCCTCAAGGTGACACAACAGAGCCAGGACGCAAACCTAGGTCAGAGTTTAAAGCTAGAGATCCATTTCTTAGTTCCAGCAAAAAAACAGATCAATGGGATGATCCTAATTATTGGATAAATATGACAATTCAAGAGAGGGAGATATGGGTGGATTACTTTATAGTGTCTTGATATGCTAATCATTTAAAAAATAATCAAGTTAGATCCCTACTTTAAACCAAGTAACGGAAATAAAGTGAAATGTAGAAAAATAAAGCATAAAAATTCAAAGAAAATACTATATAATTTTTACACTTACTTACTTACTATGTTTCAGACAAAATTCTGTTTAAATCCCTATAACAGCCCCATGATATACTTTTACCACTATTTTACAAATAAAGAATCTGTGACATAGAGGCTAAGTACCCTGGCCTAAGGTCACAGTTGAACCAAATTCAAATCCAATGAGTTTATCACTAGAGTCTGTGCTCTTACCCATTATGATGTGCAATTATAAGTGAATATAGATAGGGGCACCTAGGTGACTCTGCCAGTTAAACAACTCTTGATTTCAGCTCCAGCCATGATCTCAGGTTCTAAGACTGAGCCCCACATCAGGCTCCACGCTGGGCGTAAAGCCTGCTTAGGATTCTCTCTCTCTCTCTCTCTCTCTCTCTCTGTGCCCCTCCCCCACCTTTCTCCCTCTCTTAAAAAAAAAAAAAGAACATAAATATAAAACCATGGACTACCCTAAGCAGGACCCCAAAAGTAGTTACCATAAAGGAATAAATTGATGGACTTTCTTACCCACAAATAGACCAAAATACACCCAGAATCTAGTGTATTACTATGTTCTCATCACCTGTCTGAGCATATTTTTTTCTCGTTAAAATCTTTTAAAAATTTTCATCATTACCATTATATTCTATCTTTTCAATATATTTTTCTTGAAATATCTTATTTATTTGACAGACAGAGCTCACAAGTAGGCAGAGAGGCAGGGAGAGAGAGAGAGGGGGAAGCAGGCTCCCCGCTGAGCAGAGAGTCCAATGCGTGGGCTGAATCCCAGGACCTGGGGGATCAGGATCTGAGCGGAAGGCAGAGGCTTTACACCACTCAGCCACCCAGGTGCCCTCAATGTATTTAATGTTATTTTTGTATATATATGAATTTTTATTTTCTTTTTCTTTTTCTTTTGAAAACTAAATGTTACAATTTATTCCATCTCCAGGATTACAAACATTACAGGGCAGGGCAGGTACGCAAGGCAAATAAAACAAACTCTTCCCCCATTTAACCAGATGCAGCATTTTGGCAGTTTTATGATAATACATATTGGCTTAATTAATTGACTTGGGATGAAAGCTGGCAACGGCAAATGTTTGTAATTTACATCTTTCTCCACTGTTACTCCAAGGAACTTAATTCCTAAACTACACTATAAGCTCTGAAATGGTGTATACCGCAACATTCTTCAAGTTTTCACATTTTTTAAAAAATTTTATTTATTTATTTGAAAGACAGAGATCACAAGTAGGCAGAGAGGCAGGCAGAGGGAGAGGAAGGGAAGCAGGCTCCCTGTTGAGCGGAGAGCCCGATGCGGGGCTCGATCCCAGGACCCCGAGATCATGACCCGAGCCGAGGGCAGAGGCTTTAACCCACTGAGCCACCCAGGCGCCCCAAGGTAGGGAATTCTTAAAGCTGTCTTCCTCTTGGCTAACCCAGTCCACCAGCAATCTTAAAAATTATCATATAAAAATAAAATTGTTCTCCCAAGCATTGATCAAAATTGTTGGGCTGGGATCCCTTTTCAGAGCGTTAGCTTCTTGAGAGAAAAGAGAGATCCTAACCAACTGCTTCCATGAATAACAACCCTAGTACAAGGTACCCAATGTCCTTCGCAGTAAAACTCAAGAAGTTAGGCAGCCCTGAACATCCTGACAAGTTTATCAGTATTTATATACAAAGGATATGTAAGTCTGATCCCAGACCAAGTACTGCAACCATAATCCTAAGAAATCATTCAGTTTCAGCACATGGAGTTCCTCTAAGATGCCAGAGTAAGTGAAAAATCACCTCAAAGCAAAGAGTGACGCATCTTTTACAAGTGAGAGGAAATCAAGGAGGAAAGAAAACTCCTCCCTCCTAAACTCCTCATCAAATCAATGGCTATTTTCACAGCTTTAATTGACAAAATCCAGTGTCCTCATTTTCCTAACTGAAGGAGTCTATTTTCAAGGTGACTGTCAAGGTCAAGAAGAGCTTTCAGGCTTTTCTTTGCAGGGCCCGTGAATTCCAATCCCTCAATGGGAGTCTCCTTCTCCTTTATTGCTCTCTAAACACACTGCTGATAGTGCCTGAAGAGGTTGGTGCAGGGGCCTGAGGAGCTGACCTCGCCCTTGAGGAACTTCTTGGCAAACCAGCAATTGAAGCACCGGTCCTACCGCTCCAGGTCAGTGCAGGCCTGCTCTGAGCTATTCATGTTAGTCATGGTGACAGTTCAGTTTTTCTTTCTTTACAATTTTGGGATATAGTTTCTTCTAACAAATAGAACAAAACACACCCAGATTAAAGTGTATTGCTCTGTTCTGTTCACCTGTCTGACTATATTTTCTTTTTTTTTTTTGGCTTTTAATTTTCATTTTTATAGTATAATCTAACCTTTCATTGTATTTAACTGTATTTTTGTACGTATATAAGTTTTTCTTTCTTTACAATTTTGGAATATAGTTTTCTAACAAACAAGCAAAATAAACACAGGATGCAGTACATTGCTCTATTCTGTTCACCTGTCTGATTGTATACTTTAAAAAAAATTTTTTTTTTCCGTTTCAGATCTCTGGGGTCTTTGTTGCCATATTACTATTTTGTTCTCTCACTCATCTGTTCTCTGAACAGAATGACAAGATGGAAAAACTCACCTCAAGAAAGAGAACTAGAGGCAGTACTGACTGCCAGAGACCTAATCAGTATGGATGTGAGTAATATGTCAGAGCTAGATTTCAAAATAACAATTATAAAGAGACAACTGACAGAATGGGAGAAGATATTTGCAAATGACATATCAGATAAAGGGCTAATATCCGAAATTTATAAAGAACTTATCAAACCCAACACCCAAAGAATAATCCAGTCAAGAAATGGCAAAAGAAATGAACAGACATTTCTCCAAAGACATCTAAATGGCCAAAAGACACATGAAAAAAATGCTCAACATCACTCAGCATCAAGGAAATACAAATTAAAATACAATGATATAACCACTTCATACCGGCCAGAATGGCTAAAACTAACAAGTCAGGAAATAATTGATGTTGGTCAGGATGCAGAGAAAGGGGAACTCTCTTTCACTATTGGTGGGAATGCAAGCTGGTACAGCCACTCTGGAAAACAGCATGGAGTTTCCTCAGAAAGCTGAAAATAGAGTTACCCTATGACTCAGCAGTTGTACTGCTAGGTATTTATCCAAAGGATACAAAAATGTTGATTTGAAGGAACATGTGTACCCCAATGTTTCTAAGAGCAATGTTCACAATAGTCAAACTATGGAAAGGGTCCAGATGTTCACAGACAGATGAATGGGTAAAGAAGATGTGGTATAGGGGCACCTGGGTGGCTCAGTGGGTTAAGCCTCTGCCTTCGGCTCAGGTCATGATCCCAGGGTCCTGGTATGGAGCCCCACATTGGGCTCTCTGCTCAGCAGGGTGCCTGCTTCCCCCAACCCCCTCCTGTCTCTCTGCCTACTTGTGATCTCTGTCAAATAAATAAATAAAATCTTAAAAAAAAAAAAGATGTGGTATATATACATAATGGAATACTACTCAGCCATCAAAAAATGAAATCTTGCCATTTGCAATGATGTCGATGGAACTAGAGGGTATTATGCCAAGCAAAATAAATCAATCTGAGAAAGACAATTATCATATGATCTCATTCATATGTGGAATTTAAGAAGCAAAACAGAAGATTACAGGGAAAGAGAGGGAGAAATGAAACAAGATGAAACCAGAGAGGGAGACAAACCATAAGAGACCCATTATCATAGGAAACAAACTGAGGGTTGCTTGAGAGGAGAGGAGGAGGAGGGGCTGGGGTAACTGGATGATGAAAAGTAAGGAGGGCACATGATGTAATGAGCACTGGGTGGTATGTAAGACTGATGAATCACTGAACTCTACCTCTGAAACTAATAGTACATTATATGTTAATTAATTAAATAAAGTATACACATTATTAAAATGTTTTAAAGTCAAAAAAGGAAGTTTCGGGGCGCCTGGGTGGCTCAGGGGGTTAAAGCCTCTGCCTTCGGCTCAGGTCATGATCCCAGGGTCCTGGGATCGAGCCCCACATCAGGCTCTCTGCTCAGGGAGCCTGCTTCCTCCTCTCTGTCTCTGCCTGCCTCTCTGCCTACTTGTAACCTCTACCTGTGAGATAAATAAATAAAAATCTTTAAAAAAATAAAAAAAATATTAAAAAATAAAAATAAAAAAAAATAAATAAAAAAAAAGGAAGTTTCACCTTCTTGTAATAAACTATATTTCTAATAATAACCTTTCTTGTAATATTACTTTCTTGTAATAAACTATAAATCAAAAGGCACAATTCATAACTTGATTTCTTTAAAGCAAGGCAAATCTTTATTCACATTTATAAAGCAATCTAAGAGCAAAATTCACCTAGGATTTTTACAAGAAATCTTTTCCATAACAGTCTGCATTTATCTTGCCCACATATACTATTATAGCCATTATTTTTAAATTTATTTTAGAGATTTGTTGGTGGAGGGAGGGGAAGAGGGAGAGAGAGAATCTTAGCAGACTCCCTGCTGAGTCAGGAGCCGAGATGGGGCTTGATCCCAAGACCCTGAGATGATGACCTGAGCTGAAATCATGAACCAGACGTTCAACTTGACTGAGCCACCCATGTGCTTCTATTATAGCTGTTTTTTTAAAAAATCTCTTCTTTATCAAGGCTTTCCAAAGCAACCATTTAGTTTTCAAAGACATAATCACTCTGTCTTTTCATCCTCATATTACATTGGTTTACTGTATTTAATTAACAAAGTTTCAAAAACAATATAATTGATAATGTAATTTATCCTTGGTAAGCATTCAATTTAACCAGTAGTATCGCAGTATGTAGATCCCAGAGAAGAGCTTACAAGCCGTGAACCTGCTGTGAGCATCAGTCAGTACGTTTTACACAGGAAAGGCAGGGCAATAGTTAACTCCATAAATTAGTTAAGTGGAAGTCAGAACATACCAAAAGCCTTATAACTTGCACTTCCCATGACTCAGCAACTCTATTTTATAAATGTATTCTAATTTCTTCCTAACTTTGTGAATAAAGGGTTAGCCAAATCATCAAAGTATAAAATCAGGAAATCAAAAATACCTGAAAGTCCAGTAATATAAGACTGGAAAAATGAATTGTAGTAAATCATACAGTAGGAATACTATGCAGCTCTTAAAAGAATATGCAGAGGGGCACCAGGGTGGCTCAGTGGGTTAAGCCTCTGGCTTCAGCTCAGGTCATGATCTCAGGGTCCTGGGATTGAGCCCTTTCTCTCTGCCTGCCTCTCTGCCTACTTGTGATCGCTCCCTGTCAAATAAATAAATAAAATCTTTAAAAAAATAAAAAAATGTTTTAAAAAGATACTCTGGAAAAAAAAAAAGAATATGAAGAAAGATGACATACAATGATGTACACATTATTAAGGAATAGAATACAAGTTATAAAACAGTATGTACTGTAAAAACCTATTTTGGTAAAATATTTAAAGAAAAAAGACAGGGAGGCGTGCCTTAGTGGCTCAGTTGGTTAAACGTCTGACTTCAATATCAAGTCCCACACCAAGCTCCCTGCTCAGCGGGCAGTCAGCTTCTCTCTCTCCCTCTGCCCGTCCCCCTGCTCACGCACACTCTCTCTCTCTTACACTCTCTCTAATAAATAAATAAAATCTTTTAAAATAAAAGAAAGAAAAAAGATGAGAATTGAGTGAAATAATACATAAAGCTTCACATGGTGCAGACACAGAGCACACAATCACATGGTGCAGACACATAGTAGCTATTACTACTGTATTATTAATACAGCATTTGTAACAGAAGTTCACAATAGTTACTTTAGTTACTTTAGGTTGTAGAATGTGAGTGATTTTTCACCTTTTGATAGTTCCTAAATTTTCATCACGTAAACTATGTCTGTTTTATAAGGATAAAAAATAGCCATTTTGTAAAATGTACTATACAATATAATGGAAGGCTTTAATATAATCAGTTTATCCAAATATTTCTCATTTATGCTTCCAAAAAGATCATGGTAGTAGAAAGGGCATTATCACAGAGACCTCTGAAAATTATTCCTCAATATGCTATACTTAGAATTTTGATAAAACATCCCTGTCCTGTAGGCAATGAGACAGAAATATAAACAATGGCAAATTACATAAACACAGCTACTATCATTATCCAAAAGCAACTAAGCAGCTCTGTTAAAACAAAAATAAGTAAACCTCAGACAATTCCACTCTCTAAAATTGCCAGTGAGTAGATTTATATACATATTCTATGTGGACCCAAATACCAGTTTTGCCAAGCAAAAAAACTAAACTAAACACTTCAGCTATGGTACCTTAATACACAGTAAATGAAAGACACATTAATTATGAGTATGTTTATAGCACTCAAGCAGACGAAATGAAAAATTAACATGTCATTATATTCTCTCATTTTATCAAAATACTTACACTCTTTGAATGAATTCTGGAAAAAGTAGTGTATGGTGCCAAAAACTTTGAGGATGCATTTTCCTTCGGACAAGAAATATGAATGCTTTTCTAAATAGAGAGGGAAAGAAGAAACTCATCAGTAAAGTTACTCCAGTGGAATGAAAGGCTCTTAAAGAAAATGTAGATGATAGGAAATTCTAACTTTTTTTTTTTAAGATTTTATTATTTATTTATTTATTTGACAGACAGAGATCACAAGTAGGCAGAGAGGCAGGCAGAGAGAGAGGGGGAAGCAGGCTCCCTGCTGAGCAGAGAGCCCGATGTGTGGCTTGATCCCAGGACCCTGCGATCATGATCTGAGCGGAAGGCAGAGGCTTAACCCACTGAGCTACCCAGATGCCCTGGAAATTCTAACTTTTTAAATGTACCCTTTCTAATCCTCCTTTGCCAGCTCACAACACTACCACTCCCTTATAGATTAGCAGTCCTTTTATTGCAAAGGGCCGCAATGTAATTTGGTATTGTTTAGCTGCCCTTATCTTTTTATATTGAAGTAAACTCCCACAGAAGATAAACCAACAGTAAGATACTAATATGAGAGCATTAATTTTTCAAAGAAAATCTAATATGAGTACTCTCAGTTAGCAGTGGGGCAAGGAATAGGATTAACAGACAGGAGAAAACATCACCAACCAGACTCCAAGTCTAGCACCTAAAAGACTAGTCTAAAAGCTAACTTACTGCCTACAGGAACTTTAAGAAAAAATGTTAAGACTACGGACATCTATAGTTACCACAGAAAAAAACTGGCAAATTATGGTACACTTATACAATCTGTAGGCCCTGGTCAGGCTTGCAGTGCCCATTCCAACAGTTCACCCATGTTCATAGACGGCTCATCGCCCCACAGCTGTATGAATTCCTCACGTGTTTTGCTAGTCATTATAACATATCTTTCAACTACTGTAGCAAGAAAACACTGGTGACATAGTTGAATGGTGACATTCAAATTATATCTAGAAAAAGATGTTAGGTTCAGGCGATAGGACTTGCACAAGGCAGCCTTCGTAACCATTTAAGATTAAGTATGTTGGTGTTTCAAGGTAGCACGTATAGAGGTATAAAAGGCTTAGTAAACCCTTCGGGGATTCTTGCAATACGAGTCCTTTAATCTAAATGGCTGAATACCGAAACCACCACCTAAGTGTATACCTCCTATAGGGAGCTCAGTAGAGTTACACTTGCCAAACAGCCCCAACCTGTTATCTCTTCTGCAGCAGTACTTCAAAGTTTTTGGAAATTCTACTGAACAATGAAAATGTCTTCCAAAGTCAAGATTTTCTAAAACTCTTTTAAGACTAATATATACATAGCAAACACAGGTCCTCACAGTTCTTTAGAAAGAACAATTTCAAAGTAGTAACAGTCTCATCACTAAAAATCAAAATGCTCTTACTACAAGTCTTCTACTCGTTTAAAAAGGCAATTAGAGGAGCGCCTGGGTGGCTCAGTGGGTTAAGCCTCTGCCTTCTGCTCAGGTCATGATCTCAGGGTCCTGGGATCAAGTCCCACATCAGGCTCTCTGCTCAGTGGGGAGCCTGCTTCCCCCTACCTCACTGCCTACTTGTGATCTCTCTCTCTGTCAAATAAATAAATAAAATCTTTTTTTAAAAAGGCAATTAGAATATCTGTCTATATAAATAGCACTTTCTTAGCCAGCATAGCCATATGTGGCTGCCTGCAGTCTTTTCACCAAATGAATTTTGCTTCTAACCCCATAAGAAAGCCCACACAGCTGCAAGAGAGTTGACCTGGATTTGGAATTGCCTCCTATACCCAAAACTAGAGTGTCAGCTAAACTCTCCTGGCTTAAATATTCCTACCAGCAAGGATTCAAGGAACTCCATGAACTTAGTGTTCAGGCATCTCTAAGAATTGTGTTTGTTCTCAGAAAACTTCATTTCTTTGGGACTAATTATGTGAAAGATTTCAAGAATTAGTAGTTTTCTCCTGCTTATCAATTGACCAAATCAACCTTTAATCCATAAACAAACTATGGAGGAAGAGAAATGTTGAACTACCTTCCAATATCAGCAGTAGAGAATCATGCTGTTAATCAAAATATTGTAATGAAAAGCTGCAAGAGATAGCAAAACATAAAATGCAGGGTGGGGGGGGGTCAAAGGAGGAGTGTGGGCATTCCACACTAAGATAAAATTCAAAGTCAAACATTTTTATCCTCCAGGTTTAGATATTTAAGCATAATCTACTGTTCAAGAGAACAATGCAGCAACATCAAAGAGCAAAGTGACTCATGGCAATTAGGAAACAAATGAATGCTCAACCATAAGCATTTACTGTCTGACCCAGCAGGTACAAGACAGAAATTAGCAATACTGTTGGAAGAGGTAAGGACTGTATGAGGGCCTAAGTATGAAGGGAAGAAAGGAAGTCAGCACTGAAGCTATGGATGTATATGGGCAAAACACCTGGGAAAAATGTAGGCTTGCAAGGTAGTGTCCATACCTAGAAGTTTATAGAACTGGTTTCAATTCTGGCATACAGTCTAATTAGCTTTGATTATTAGGGTTAATTAATGTCTCTGAGTCTGTTTGGAGATATGCAAAATGGAAATTTAAAATGCCAATCCCACAGGATTGTTATGATGAACAACAACTCACTTTTGTAAGATTTTAGTTTCATTCATATGCAGTCTCACTCCATGTTAATCAGTCTATAGGTAGCACATCTCCTCCATTTTGTAAATGAGGAAATAGGCTCAGAGAACTAAGTTATTTGTCCAAGAATCATATTACTAGTGTCAGAGTTAACTAAAACTTGAACTCAGATCTTCTGACAGTTTCTACTATGCCATAGCTGTTTCTGAAAAACAAATGCAAAAAATATATAATAACATACAGCCTATTAGCTTTCACAAATTGGAATAAATTAACATTTAAAGTCTTATGTAAAAAACAAAGTATCCATTCTTATCAGTATACCTGAACTATTTCACAACTGAAAAAAATTTAATTACACACTTCACCAGATCATGGTTTCTGCAATACTTAGTTTGGCTATCTACTCACCTCAAAGACAATGAGAAAAACTACTATTTATGTAGGTCTTCATCAAGGCCTTGCCAGATACATTGTAAAGGCTATGCTGTCCAATATGGTAGATACTGGCCAAAAGAGATTATTGAGCATTTGAAATACAGCCAGCATATATGAAGAAAAGCATTTTTTAATTTTATTTAAAGTTTAATTTAAAAACTGATACTTGCCTCAGTTTTTGGAAAACTTTTTAAATATATCTGGAACTACCTGGGTATGTGAATTTATGTTCTCAACTCTAAATTTATACAACCTAAATACCTTTACTTGTTTCTTTTCTTTTTTTTTTTTTTTTAAAGATTTTATTTATTTGACAGAGAGAGATCACAAGTAGGCAGAGAGTCAGGCAGAGAGAGAGGGAGAAGCAAGCTCCCTGCTAAGCAGAGAGCCCGATGCGGGGCTCGATCCCAGGACCCTGAGATCATGACCTGAGACAAAGGCAGCGGCTTAATCCACTGAGCCACCCAGGTGCCCCTACTTACTTATTTTCAATAAAAAATTAGAGTCTGAATTGAGATGTGTAGTAAATATAAGATACACACAGGGTCTCAAAAACTCAATAAGAAAAAAGGAATGTACAATATCTCACTAATAATTTTTTAATATTAATTATAAGTTGAAATAGTATTTTAGATTTATTGCATTAAATAAAATATATTATTAAAATTAATTTCACCTGTTTCTTTTTACCTTTTTTTTAAGATTATTTATTTATTTATTTGACAGAGAGAGACACAGTGAGAGAGGGAACATAAGCAGTGGGAGCAGGCAAGGGAGAAGCAGGCTTTCCGCCAAGCAGGGAGCCCGATGTGGGGCTCAATCCCAGGACCCTGGGATCGTGACCTAAGCCGAAGGCAGCCGCTTAACAACTGAGCCACCCAGGTGTCCCTATTTTTACTTTCTATGTGGCTCTTAAAAAATTTTACATTACATATGTGGCTTACATAATTCATCTATCGGACAGCGCTGATATAAGGGAAGTGTATGCAATTAAAAGTATCTCAAAGCACATGTAACTACAAAAGAAAAAAAAAACAACTCTTGACATCCAAGGCAGTAAAAACTGTGATTACTATACAAATAAAATAAAGATGACAAAGATATATAAATAACAGTATAAATATTTAAAGTAGATATATGGGTATTACCCCAGTTTTAGACCCAGTGTCATTTAGAGGATATAAAAACCTACCTTGTTTATCTCATTCACAATAAATCCTTCTGAAGCTGTAACTTCTGGGATGCCATCCTGGCCAATTCCTTGACAAGTTAGGCTGCCATACAAAGTTGGTTTACCTACATAACACAAAAGAAGCGTTGTCTCAGGAAAATAATAAGAATTGAACATTGTTCTCCTTGAAGATTCAATTCAGGCATCTATACAAATGGCAGGAAATTGGTTCATGAAAGAAAAGAAGGTACTTGTATAAGGTAAGGTGAAGAGAAAAAAGCCCTAGCCTGGGTGAACCTAATTTGGTAGGAATATGCTCAAGAGCTAAAAATTAGATACAAAGATTTAAAGTTACAGCATTTGTGAGAAAGCTACTAGGGGGTTCCTGGGTGGCACAGTCAGTTAAGCACCCAACTCTTGATTTTGGCTCAGGTCATGATCTCAGAGTTGTGATCTCAGGGTCTCAAAATGGAGCCCTGGACCATGGTGTGAACTCAGTGCACTGTCTGCTTGAGTTTCTTTCCTTCTCCCTCTGCTCCTGCCCCCCGCCAAAAATAAATCAATCTTAAAAAAAAAAAAAAATCTACTAAAGCAATCTCAAATTCAGTTTTACTGTGAAATGAAATTCTTCCACAATGAAAGATGAAGATCAACATACACACATACATTTAGCCACAGTATATACACATAATACATAGCATAGAGTTACGCTTCAGTAATCTAGAAAATCTGCTTAAGGAGAACACTGCTTTTGCAGTGATGGGGCCTAAATAAAATATCCTACACATAAACTGGTCACGAACATTTGAAGATTATGAGCATTGTGCAAGGAGTTTGAGCCAAAAGAAAGTATGCAGCTCTCTTCTAAGGGTAGTAAATCCCCCTACCTCTAAAAGAAGGCATATTAATTTGGGCAAATGGACATTACCTGGGGGGTGACAACTCAGCCAGGCTTCCCCTTCATCCTTCCTGTGAAGAGAGACAAAAGACTAATTAGGCTCATTCAATGCTGAAAAGGATGCCCCTGGTGCAAGGGAGAAAGAAGATCATATAATCTTTAGTTTGGACAGTACTTAGGTATGACTAGTCTAATATCTCATCCAGGCTTATATTATTATAAAACAAGATTTATTAAAAAAATATTGATGCATTAAGTGTTTAATACATAGATGTCTATTGGTTAAATGAATATTCAAATACTTCAAAAACAGGTTAAATGAATATTCAAATACTTCAACAAGAGGGAGTTCTCTATTCATTTATAAGTTACACAGCTTTGAAAAATCACAAATACTTTATATTTAGATATTTACTGGGATTATTGTAAGCCAAGCCCTGTGCTAGGCATTTTGCAAACAGTATCATTAATCCTCACAATTTAAGAAAATGTCTTTTATTATCCCCATGTTAAAGATAAAACTGAAGCTCAGAAAGTGACTTGTCCAAGGTCACCTAGCTATCTGGAAAGCAGGAACAGAAACATGGGACTAGTATACAATTTCTGCACTCCACCAGCTCACACTGACTTTTTAAGTTTTAGAATGCACCGCCCCAATCATCCAAATCTTTATTTCATCACTCTTAACATTTTTAGGTTACAGTGAAAAAGACCTATACTTTTATTTTTTCAATTTTTATTTATTTTTTTACTTTTTTATTAACATACAATGTATTATTTACTTCAGGGGTACAGGTCAGTGAATCATCAGTCTTACACAATTCACAGTACTCACCATAGCACATACCCTCCCCAATGTCCATAACCCAGCCACCCTATCCTCCCCACACACACACCCAGACTGACACTTTTAAGACAGAAAGATTTAGGGGAACCTGGGTGGCTCAGTCGGTTAAGTGTCTGCCTTGGCCTCAGGTCATGAACCCAGGGTCCTGGGATAGAGCCCTGCATCGGGCTCCCTGCTCAGTGGGGAGTCTGCTTCTCCCTCTCCCTCTGCTCATGCTCTCTCTCTCAAATAAACACATAAAATCTTAAGAAGAAAGAAAGAAAGAAAGAAAGAAAGAAAGAAAGAAAGAAAGAAAGATTGATTGATTTAGGTTGACAGTAATTCTCTATCACTGGCTACAAAATCTTGGACAAGTTACTTCCTTAGATTCCTCTCCAGCATTCTCTCCTAGGCACCACTTTACCTGGTGCCCCTCAGTAAATGTCAATGTCCTTCCTTTATTACTTATCTTTATTACTTTACTACTTATCGTAGTAAGTAATGTGTATTTTATTTTGGCTCACATAGTAAAGCATAATTTTCTTAATTGCAAAAGGCTGTTTTCATCTTTACCATGGTTTCAATGTAGAAACCCTTATTAGAAATAGAAAAACCCCTATTAGTAATAACAGTTGCCATTCACGGCACTGCTGTACTCGTCCTGGTGCAGAGTAACAACCTGCACAGTATACGATCAATAAATATGTTAAATGAATGGTTTGCTGTGCATCCCCAATTACGCTGTCAGGTTCCTGAAGGCAGGAGCCACCCTTTAAATTTAGATTATTCATCTAAACTCCACCCGCACACAGCCTGGGCATAGTGGATGTTACATTGTTTCCTGAATAGAACTGTGCAATATATCTAACACAGCACTAGGGGTCCAAGGAGGATACAAAGATTTCATCATAAACTCAAAGACAACGTGGAGATGGTTGAGTAGGACCTTTGCAAATAACTGACGAACAGTAAATATTTGCTAAATGACTTCTCGCCCAAAAGTCTTCCTGCCTCCCAGTTTTCCTGTCTTTCTCCAATCATTGATCCTAGTTCTAATACTGGGATCACAGCACATATACGTTGCCTCAGGACAGCTCTGCGGAAAACGAAGAAAAATTACCATGTGGGTTTGCTACATCCAGTGATTCCCTCAACAAATGATGAAGGTAATCCCTATCCTGGACTGGATACAGCTCTCCTTAACGCAAAGACAACACGCGTTACCCTCCTCCGTCCCAGTTATGGGTCTTCATTCACCTGAGGGCTTGGGCCCAGTCGCTCTGAATCCTCAGAGGCGCCGCCATCTTGACCCCGCCTCTTCCGCTCTTTGCCGGAAGTGGGTCGCCAAGGGGTTGCAACAAGGACTGGGGGCGGGATCTATACTGAGAGGCCACCAATGAATACATGTGGCCGGTCCCTCTCCCTCCCACTTCCGCGCTCAGGTTCCCCGCCTACACCCCCCCCCCCCGCCCCGAGAGGTTGGTTTTCGGTCGGAGGGTCGGAAGAGTTCCAACTGCCTGCAAAACGGACGTCGACGTGCTAGAACGCGCGTCCGAGTTCTCGTGTCCAACCTGTTCGGTGAGCACTGCATACCGCGTCTTTGCGCAGAGAGGCGTAGCGGGCACGGCGGGACTGCGGCTAACTGCCGCGTGCGCGCATGCGTTCTCTCGTTAAAGTAGGAGAGTAGCTGTAGGTGACTTGGACAATTGAATTTCTCTGCTTTCCCAGGCCTTCCCAGTCCAGGCCAGCTGCCGACTGTGTAGCCTGCCTTGATCTCCCAGCATGGGTCTTCCTCTTTTCACTCCAGGGAAGACTGAAGCTGGATGTAGTGGGGAGAGAGTACCGTGGCATTACTGAGTCCTGTTGTCCGTGCAGTTCTCGTTCATTATCATATTAATCTTTACATTAATTCTATGAGTTAAATATTATTAAGGAGGAATCTAAAAAGATTGTGTGGTAAGACGTGGTGCTGGGATTCGAATCTGGATCTCTTGGGTTAGAATCCAGGGCACTTTTTCTGTACAGTAATAAAATCTTTGGACGTGCCAGGCTTCTTAAGTGCATTATCTCATTTAGCCTTCAACAGTCCTGTGAGGTAGACACTATTTTTTTAAAGAGAGACTACGAAGTGATTTTCTTAAGGTCTTCCAGTTAGTGACAAAACTAGGTTTCCAATCCCAGTCCCTTTTCAAAGCCTATTTACCCCCTCCTTCCTCAGGTTTGCCTCCAAAGCAAATGACTTTTGGGTAAGGCTTTGGAGTCCTTAAATCTTTGTAATTTCCACACTGCTTACTATGGCCAACAAAACCTTGCTATGATTAGATACTTTCTCATAGCGCCAATTTCATTTGTTTTACAGTTCTCTTCATATGCTATTCTTCAGCCATACAGAACTTTCAGTTCCTTTCCTGTGTTAGATCCTGTCTCAACATGTGATCCTGCTCTTCCATTGATTGGGAATAGACCTTCTCCCCATCTCTGGCTAGCTCCTATTTATCCTTCAAGTCTCAGTTTAGGAGTCACTTCCTCCAGGAAGCCTTCCCTGCCTGTTCCTGCCATGTCTGGTTTAGGTGTTCCTCCAGTGTGTTCCCAGTCTTCGATATCTGTACATACTGCGTTGTAGTCTGTTTATTACATAGATTGTACACTATTAAGGCAGGAACTCAGTCGGTCTTGGTCACTCCTGTATCCTCTAGCGTAGTGCCTCATACATGATACATACTCAATGATCCTTTGTTGAATGAATCAGAGAGACACAGGAAGAGTACTACTTCCCTTAAAGCCTATCATGGTGAAATGTGTGTAAAGGCTGAGTTTATTTCCCTTCAAACCTTTCTCAGATTCTTTCTGTAGGCTACTTTCTACTAGGTGCTGTGAAGCAGATGATCTTGGGAAGACAGTCTGGGCAAATCCACATCACATTAAACACTCTCATCTCACAGACTCATCTGTTGCCCCGGCCCATGCACATTGTATGCTACAGCCACACTGAACTCTCCATTTCTCCTGTATGTTAAACCCTACCCATATTTAGGTACTCTCCCAAGTGTTAAACCATGTTCTTTTCCAACCATAGGAAAAGGCTAATAGGAGAAAAGAAGAGAGACTAATTATTTTGGGTTGGATCCAAGGCAGGTGCTCCAAAAAGGTGACATTTCACCCATTTCAGATTCCATTAGCAGAATCCATTCTAGCTTATTTAGTGCTGTGCTAAACCCTCTCATATACTTGATGTCATTTCATTGAGTTCAGACCATTTTGCAGATCTGTTCTCTTGCCAGGCCTATTGCTGATGGCATCAGGGTGAATCAGGCCGAATATCTGTTCTCAAATAAGCTTATAGTCTCCAATGGGAGACAAATGCATAAATAGGCTAAACCAAACCAAAATAGGTTTGGTCAATGTTATTTATAATAGGGGAACCTCATAGTCACATCCCTACTCTAACCTTGCCTCCATTGATGTTCCAGAGATTCCCAAAGATGTCAACTCAAGGCCATACCTGGGCCCGACAGGTAAAGAAGGAAGATGAGGAAGAGGACCCCCTGGACCGGCTGATCTCCCGTTCTGGCTGTGCTGCTTCCCATTATGCAGTACAGGAGTGCATGGCCCAACACCAGGACTGGCGCCAGTGTCAGCCGCAGGTACAGGCCTTCAGGGACTGCATGAGTGAACAGCAGGCAAGGCAGCGGGAGGAGCTGCAGAGGAGGAAAGAGCGAGGCCGTCCCACCACTGAGACTCCAAACCGCCTATCCCCAGAGAATGGCCCTGCAGAAACTAGCACCCAGAGAGATCCCGGGAAGAAGTCCTGAACAGCGGAAGTGTGGGCCAAGAGGTATAAAACTCGGGGACTATCTTCAGCTAAGACTGACGTTGAAAGCTAGGCAGCCATGGGTTTGGACATGACTGCTGTAAAGAGCTGTGGTATTTTCATGCTGAGATACCACACATCTTCACCCATCATGTTCCACCAATATTAAATATTGACTGGTATTTGCCAAGTAAAACAAAGAGTGGGGTTAATGGATGGTCTTCTGTCCTACATCTTGGGTCAGTGTGCCAAGTACTGATTTCATGGACACTTAATTTGAAAAGTAAATTCACAATCTAAATGTAAATTGGTTACCTCGTCAGGTCTTCATTTATTCATCATTGGTTCAACACATGACTGACAAGTTTTTCTAAGACCTTTCCTTGTGCCAGCTACTGTGTGAATGAAATGATCTGATGTGATGAATAATAGGATCTCTTTCTTCGTGTTACTTATTCTGGTTTGAAGGGTGGAAATAAAACAACATTAGAACAACTAATTACTAGCCATTATGTAAGTGCTTTTATCTTTCCTTCGTTGATCTGGATATTTCATTCAATCTAGTAGAAGGAAGAAAACATATGGGAAAATAAACATTGAGTTCCTCTTATATACCAGACAGATGCAGAGTCTGACCTCAACATGCTCACAGCCCAACAAACACACAATGTTGCCTGACATTTAATTTTTTTTTTTAAAGATTTTATTTATTTATTTGACAGAGATCACAAGTAGGCAGAGAGGCAGGCAGAGAGAGAGAGAGGAGGAAGCAGGTTCCCTGCTGAGCAGAGAGCCCAATGTGGGGCTCAATCCCAGGACACTGGGACCATGACCTGAGCCGAAGGCAGAGGCTTTAACCCACTGAGCCACCCAGGCACCCCCTGACATTTAACAGGCACTTTTAACAGGGGCGCCTGGGTGGCTCGGTCAGTTGAGCGTTTGCCTTTGGCTCAAGTCATGATAATGGAGTCTGGGATCATTCCCCACATTGGGCTCTCTGCTCAGCAGGGAGCCTGCTTCTCCCTCTCCCTGCCACTCTGCCTACTTGTGCACTCTCTCTCTCTGTCAAATAAATAAAATCTTTTTTAAGTGGCTGAATCCCCTTTATGCCATAAAAAAGTAAATAAATAAAAGGCACATTTAACATAAAATTCAGATTTTCAGCTCTTAAAAAATGGAGAAGCTATCATCATGGAGCTTATATTCCCACTTGACAATTTGCTGGAATTGAGTAACGATTCCTCTTTGAGATGGTTGTATTCTCCAGTTAATAACAGTTGCCATTGCTTCTCATTTTTTTTCCATGGAGCTACATTGCCCATTCGGTTTTCTATCTAGCCCTGGGAGGCATTTGGGAGTGGGAAAGGAGGTGGAAGAGTAACTCCTACCATCGAAGCTGGAATGTAAAGGGGTGTATGCTCTCATCATCATCAGTAACTTTTTTTTTTTTTAATTTTATTTATTTGACGGCAAGAACATAAGCAGGGGGAGCAGCAGAGGGAGAGGGAGAAACAGACTCCCCACTGAGCAGGGAGCCTGATGTGGGGCTTGATCCCAGGACCCTGAGATCATTACCTGAGCCAAAGGCAGACACTTAATGATTTGAGCCATCCAGGGGCCCCCATCAGTAACATTTCTTGAGCATCTATGTATTAGAAGTGCAAATCTGAAGTATAGTAAGCCCTAAAACTACTTTGAGTCTTTGCGTTGGTGACTGGGGAGGAGAGAAAAAGAAAAGAGGGGAGAAGATGAGAGGAATACCAGTTTAAAGAACAGTAAAATCCAATTAGTAATCAGTAAGGACTCTGTGGGGCCCTGTCTGCTCAGTGCTGTGGGTCATCAGAGCAGTGTGGACTGGAGCTGTCAGCAAGAATTTCAAAGAAGGGAGTTAGTTGAGTTGAACCTTAAGTGATGAAGGAAACATTACCCCTTTGTAACATATGTAACAGAAAGGAATACCATCTACAACAAGTAAAAAGTACCTAGAAACATGTGGTGCCTGGGTGGCTCAGTCAGTTAAGGATTCAACTCTTGATATTAGCTTAGGTCATGATCTCAAGGTCCTTAGATCAAGCCCTGTGTTGGGCTCTGTGAAGATTCTCTCCCTCTTTGTCTCTCCCCATCGCGCCCCCTGCCCCCCAGCTTGCTCTCTCTCTCTCTTTAAAAAAAACAAAACAAAACAAAACAAAAACCTAGAAATCAGTAAGAAGCAAACAGCCCAATTAAAAACTGAACAAAGTTAAATAAAGTAGTATTAGCTATTTCTATTAACAAAAATCAAAAGTATTTATAACAGCCAGTATTGGTGGGTATGAAGAACAGGCACAATCACACTGAAGGGATAATAAGTTAATAAAGCTACTGGAGGACAGTTTGATGGGATCTATAAATATTATCTTTTTTTAAAGATATTTGAGAGAGAGAATGTGTGCACGTGCATGGGGGTAGGGGTAGAGGGAGAAGGAAAGCGGATTCCTCTCACCATGGAGCCCCATGTGGTGTTTGATCTCATGACCCTGAGGTCATGACCTGAGCTGAAATCAAGAGTTGGTCACTTAACTGACGGAGCTACCCAGGTGCCCCAGGATCTGTAAATATTTTAAACATTTATATATTTACTGGCTGGCTTTGCCAGAAGAGTATGCAACTCTTGATCTTGGGGTCATGAATTTGAGCCCAACGTTGGCTTTAGAGATTACTTAAAAACTTAAAAAAATAAAAATATATATTTCAACAGCAATTCTTTTAGGAACCCTCTTGAATATATTTTTATAGGCTGTATATATTATGTTCACTGCAACATTGTTTATATAGTGAATAAATGTTCACCATGTAAAACTCCCATCAGTAAGGACTATATTTGCTTATATATTCAAATCTTTTATAACAGAAATGTATCTACATATTAATTTGTATAATTAAAATAGAAATAACTGTCTGTGGGGAGGGCAGGTGGGATTCTAGTAGAAGAAGGACAGAAGTACTCACTAGAAGACTAGCTTCCAAACCAGCTAAGTGCAAGTTTTATAAGACTCCACCTCTAACACAGAGCTAACACTGGGTGGGTCACAGAATGTATTTGGGCGAAGCAGGCTCTGTTGCCACTCAAACCTATTTCCTCAAATAAATGGGATAATTCCTATTAAATAGGCATAATAGAGAATTATTATTTTCTTGGCACAGAGAATTAAATGAGGGATAATAATATAAATAGCAAATAAAAATTATTAGCATTTTTGAACTATTAAAACTATTATAATATTTATAATGTGTATATATATATATATATATAATAAATACTGTCATACAATATTTATGAGGCATTTAACTCAGGCTGTTTGGTTCCAAAGTTTGCTCTCAATCTCTATGACATACTGCTTTCAAATCCCACTATGCCACTTACTAGCTGTTGGTTTGAGGCAAATTACTTAACATCTCAGGATCTATTTTTTCTTCTGAAAAATGCATGTAAAACCTTCCTCAGAGGCCTTAAAACTAATAAATATAGACCTTCCTCATAGACTTGTTGAAAGAATTAATCTTGGTAAAGAGCTTAGAAACAGTGTCTGGTACATAGTAAGCATTCACTAGATGTTATGTGCTAGGTGCTCTCCTGAGTTACATTTTCTCAGTAACTCCATTAACTCCCCTCCACAGAGGAGGAAATAAAGGTTAGATTGGGGGCTAGACTTTGAAGTGTGTCTTATTCTTATGTCTATGCTGTTGTGTTCTGTGCTCTCCTGATCTTCCACTGCCTGGTATGATGCTTAACAAATAGTAAGTAACTATTTACTATGTAAATATTACAGATTTGTTTGTTTGGCTGGCTTTTTTAGTGTTTTACAAAAAGGAGGTTAACCAGTGCACCTTGCCCACAGTGTTCTAGATTGGCATGTTATTTTAGTCTCTCAGCTCTGGAGCCTACAGCCATGGAGCTGTAATTAAAGGTGGTCCATGCTTGTCCAGGACAATCTATACCTACCTCTGTACAGGGCTTGGTGCCAGGGATAAGTGGAGAGACTTGGCTGGGCGTCCCTGTGGCTCATGAGTTGGCCCTTCCCTGCAAGGTCCTTGGCTGGGGACTTGGCCTGTGCTCAGTACAAAGTTGCATGGTAATGTGTTTTACTAGGTGAGTAATAAGAGATGCCTCCCACTTGCCCTCCCTCAGGTAAAGTTTCCAGGCTAAGTCCTTGAGCTGCTGACTAGAAATCCAAAGAGAACTGGAGCCAGTTCAGGTTGAAACCTTATGCTTCCCACTGTATAGAATGATAGGGCTCTCTGCTCCAGCAGGGACTTAAAGCAGGCAGAAGTGGGAGGGATTCTTTCCTTCTTTAGCAGCTATCTTCTGAAGAGTTTTCATTCTTTGGAGCTTGGGCATCTTTCAGAGCCTGGGCATTCTGTCTAAATGGTGACCTAAACCTGAAATGAATGAAAGTTATTCTGGGGGGATTTATTAGAACTAAATGAATCATTTCAGACTCTCCAGGGAGATCACACATTTGAAGACATAAATGACACAAAGAGGTCAAAGTACACATTAAGCTAGCGCAAGACACTTTGGCCACCTGTCTTCAGTGCCTTTCCGGCAGGTCTAGTGTTCTAGACCCAACCAATGCATGCTCAGAGAGCTTTCCTTCCTTAAGTAAACCTACCGTTTTAGAGTCCACAGCTGGCAAATTCCAGCCTTCTGTGGTGGTGGCAGAAGAAGGCACCCTTAGCCAGAGGAAGGGAACTAAAATATGAAGCTGAGGAAACTGTTGGCCTTAACTAGGAAGACTGCCAATTCAACCCCATTCAATCTTCCTGGAAGTTAATGGTCTACATAAAAAGTCAGTTCTCAAAATCTCAGTAACGTGCACTAAACCAGGAATTGAGTGAACTGGAGCAATCCCTGGCTGGCACTGGCTAACCTTGGACAAGTCTGTTTCCCTCTTAGGCCAATGATCTCATCTTTTTACAGATGAGAAAAATGAAGACCAAAACAGATTATCCCAAAGGTTGTATACTGATGGAGCCAAACCTAGCACCGAGCTGTTCTAAATCCCAATCCATTGACCTTCCCTCTTGTCCCTCCTGCCTACCCTTCATGTTATCACAGAGATTCTAGGCACATTCAAAGGAACATTCAAAACTAAAAGTATGCTGAAGGAATGAACTAGTGATAGACACAACAACATGGATAAAACAGGGTAAATGAAGTCAGTCACAAAAGGGCTTATACTGTATGATACTTATATGCAGTTCTAGAAAGGCAAAACTTCACCAAAAATGAGATTAATGATTGCTTCTGGAGAAGAAGAACTCAAAGAAAGTAAAGGAACTTTCTGGGGTTATGGAAGTGTAATCTTGATAGAAGTATAGGTTTCATGGGTGACTGCATTTTTTAAAAGATTTTATTTATTTATTTATCTATTTTAAGGGGTTGGGGTGGAAGCAGAGGGAGAGGGACAAGCAGACTCCAGGCTTAGTACAGAGTTTGGCGGAGGGCTCAATCCCAGAACCCTGAGATCATGACCTGAGCTGAAAGTAAGAGTTGGACACCTGGGACACCTAGGTGGATCAGTAAGTTAAGCGTCTGCCTTAGGCTCAGGTAATGGTCCCAGGGTCCCCCTGCTTCCGGGGAGCCTGCTTCTCCCTCTGTCAAATAAATAAATAAAATCTTTAAAAAAAAAAGAGTTGGACACTTAAGGGGCACCTGGGTGGCTCAGTGGGTTAAGCCTCTGCCTTCGGCTCAGGTCATGATCTCAGGGTCCTGGAATCGAGCCCCTCATCGGGCTCTCTGCTCAGTAGGGAGTCTGCTTCCCTTCCTCTCTCTGCCTGCCTCTCTGCCTACTTGTGATCTCTCTCTCTGTCAAATAAATAAATAAAATCTTAAGAAAAAAGAGTTAGACACTTAACTGACCCATCAGGACCCAAGCATTTTTAAAACTGATCAAATATACACTTAAGATCTATTGTTTCATTATAAATATAAATTATATCTCAATTAAAAAAAAACTTTTTAAGAAGTGTGCTGAAGAAGATTGGAAGGGAAAATAATCCAACATTTACTGAGCACTTGCTAGCCCATTTATATATATTATCTCCATCTCAAATTCCTAAAAAGGGAGTATTCCCATTTTACAGATCAGAAAACCAAGGTTTATGAAGTTAAAATAATTCACGAGTCCCTAAGACAAGTAAGTATAGAAAATAGGAATAGCCTAGGTTTGTCTGACTCTTTCCTTTATAATAAGTTGTCTCAGGGAGGGTGGGAAAGTTATTTTCAACCTTGTGCAAGAAACTTACACTCCATTTGACTTCACTGCCATGTGATTCTAGGAAAGTCCATTTCCTTCTGGACCTCACTGGAGAGAATCGATGAAGCTCATAATTGTTTTGTAACTCTGAGGTTCTAGTAATCAGAATACCTCCCATCCTTCTTGACAGGATAAGGCATTAGAAGCAATTTCCATTTATCTCAGGGCAGACTAAGGAGTAACAAAAGCTCTTTGACTCTGGTGAGAGGATAAATCATCAACTAGGTCAGTGACAGGAGAGCTCCAAGGTGAGGGAACCCAGCTGCCTCCTATTTAAGAGAAAAACCTGACTCATCCCTCAGTGATGTAATGGAAAGGAATGGCTTGGGAATCAAGAGATTTGAATCCTGTTCCCAAGGCATGCCTGTGAGGTGTGCTGTGACCTTGGGTAAAAGCACTCCCTTTCCTGGGTCCCTAACCTATACCTGCTAAAGGAGAGGGTTAGGCTAGCTGGGTCCTAATGTTCTGCAGCTCTAGTGTCTTGTCAGCTTATTAAACCGTGTGTCCTGCTTGCACAAATCACTAACAAGGAAAAGTCAGAAACGAAAAGAATGCAATTTTCCAGGTTCTAAATAGAGTCCTCAGGACATGGGGACCATGTGTATTTGTATACATCTGTTTATTCATCTTGATCTTCCTGTCTCTATACATCTCCCCAAATTACACTCATCCATTAGCAACTTCTCTTTTATCTTCCCTAAAGGAGACTCAGCAATGAGTAATTCTACAACCAAAATACCAGCCCTGACCTGAAAAATTCTGCCCAAGCTCACATTGGGCTTCACTTGAAAGCAGTGGCCTGCTGAATGTTCAGTGTCAATTCAGAGAAGCATTTTAACTGAAGGTAACTGCTATCTTGACAGCTCTCCCTTAGTGTTATACCTTAGAAGGAAATCTGAGTTTCCTATTGTTGCCTTTAGAGACCAAGGCAAAGAAACCAAAATAACTTCAGGACTGCAACTGTTGAGTTTTAGAAAAGTACATGCAATGCTAAGAATGCTCTAGGTTCCCACAGACCTCTGCGTAGGGGTACCCCACAGCAGCAGTGGAGTACAGGAGAGAAAGATCTGTCACTTACTAGTTATGCGACCCTTCAGGAGAAGGAAGTCACTTTCTATCTCCAAACCTCAGTTTTTCCATCTGTAAAACTGGGACAATACCATCAACGTCAAGGATAATTTTTATAAAGTACATAGCATAATGAGGGCTCCGTATGTGTGAGATACACATGTGTGAGAGACTCACACGCACTCATACATAGCCTTTTCACACACACCAATACCCATCCACGTGCACACACATATATACACCCTAAAAGACTGGTGTAAGGATTAGAGCTCACGTAGTACCTTGCACAGAGTCTAGCTCAATAAGTGATCGCTATTATGTACAAAAGTATGAACTCACTAATGCCCAAAATAGGAAAAACATCAGAGGTCACTTAGACTAGTGGTTCTCAAAGAGGTACCCTTGGACCAGTTGCATGAGCATCAGCATCACCTGGGAACATGTAAGAAATGCAAATTCTATGTCCTCACTCAGGATCTACTGAATCAGAAAAAATAGGGGTGGAGTCCAAAAATTCGTGTTTAAAAAGTCCCCAGGTGGTGATTTGGATACACACTTACTTTGAGAACCAGTGACTTAGATCAGGGTTTGACAAACTATTTTTAGAAAGGACGCCTGATGCATGTCTTGCTTTTACAGTCTGTGTCACAACTATTCTGCCAGTGTGAAAGCAGCCCTACACCATATGTAAGTGAACGACCATGGTCCTGTTCCAATACACAGGCAACAGAGTTTTAGAACTAAATATAGGTGGTAGTTGTATAACATTGTGAATGTATTAAATACCACCAAATTGTCTGCCTTAAAATGGTTACTTTTGTGGTTTGTGAATTTCACTCCAGTAAATTACTTTAAAAAAAACAGAGGCAGGGTCGCCTGGGTGGCTCAGTGGGTTAAGCCACTGCCTTCGGCTCAGGTCATGATCTCGGAGTCCTGGGGTCGAGCCCCGCATCGGGCTCTCTGCTCAGCAGGGAACCTGCTTCCTCCTCTCTCTCTGCCTGCCTCTCTGCCTACTTGTGATCTCTCTGTCAAATAAATAAATAAAATCTTTAAAAAAAAAAAAAACAAAAAAAACAGAGGCAGTCAGTGGGACTTGGCTTACCAGCAGGAGTTTTCTGACTTCTGAGCAAGATCAACCTTAATTCTTTGTGTAAACTCATTCCAGGTAACCCTAATTAGCAGTTATGTAACATCTGCCTGAATGACAAGTCACTCACTACCCACAAAGTGTTATTTTTTCACTATCACCAGACCCTGATTCTATCTGGAGAGGTTTTTTCATATACAGAGCCAAAATCTCCATCCCTCTGCCTTCTATCCATAGGGGGTTTACTTATGTTATGATCCTCTGTTTCACTAAAAGATTCAATGCCAGATTACTTGAAAGGATGAGATCACACTAACTGGGGAAATACTGAAGGGAAACATGCTTCCGTGCTAAAGAGAAAATATAATCCCTTAAAGATACTCCACAGGGGCGCCTGGCTGGCTCAGTTGGTGGAATATAACTCTTGATCTCGGGGTTGTGAGTTCAAGCCCACAACGGGTGTAGAGATTACTTAAAAATAAAATCTTAAAATAAAAATAAAAGATATTCCACAGGATGGACTGACTTCTCACATACACACACACGCCCTTCAGCTGCAGATTTTTATTAGATGGAGAATGTCTTAGGTTGGCCCAAAGGAAAGTGGTGACGGTTGGCAAGCACTCCTCCATATAAGAGAGGAGGCATTCCTGGCTAATGGGGACAGGTAGTTATGATAGCTAAAAGTCAGGGTCTTCTGCTTAACATTGACCACTCAACATCACGAGTCCTGACACGAGAGAGTCTGCAGTGAGCTAGTTCAACTTGGCCAACAGTTCTTCCAGTTCTGGCCGAGCTTTGAACCTTCCCTTGAAGTCTTCTTCAGTGTGCTGGGGAGAAGAAAAGGAAAATAAGGGGGAATTACTGCAGAGCTTTCAGTTATTCAAACATACACAGCATTAAAAAAACAAAAAAATAATCCATCAGCCAGCTCTGTGGGGAATGATGCAGATTTGACTAACCTTTATTGAGTATCTACTCTACACCAGACTTGTATTAGATACCAAGGATTCTGAATCGGACTTCCTCCCTGCCTTAAGTGAACTTAAGAGTCAGTGAGAGAAGTCAGACATACAAAGAACGAATGTCAAATGCTATGATTATCTCATTAGAAGCACTTAAAGAGACACAATGCCCAAATTCTCCATCTACTATCAGAAATAACAGACCTAGGGACTGGAATATTTAAGTCAGCATGACCAGCGCATTTTCCCCTGTACACAGATCTGTGTGAAACCCAAGTAACAAGAAGAGGACTGATAAGCATGGGCTCAGAACAAGGACAGCTGGATGCAGCCAACGGCATCAGTCTAAAATGACCTGATGGATCTGTGTCATAACAATGCTTAGCTTGGCAAATGGACCCAAATACTCAGTGTTTAGGCTCAGGTTCCTAATGTTTTCCAAGTTTTCTATGCCAGCTTTCCTTCTGATTGGCATTCGTTTCTCAGCCAAGCCTTGAAGATCCAGAAAACTCCTCTTTAGAGTATATTTCCGTATTTGTGTTCTGACTAATTATACTGTACGTAATCTTGAATCATGTTCTTTCTATACACAATTATGGGCTCACCCCTAGCATCGGAATACTGTGATAGAGTTCAGCTCCTGTGGTCCTTTCAGCATCAGCTCTGATGCACTGGAAGGGCCAGTAAAATGATTACGGTAAAACCGGTCTGCACAGCTTTCTTGTTTATTATCCACATTTCTGTCCTGTTTCTAATACCAGATGCTCTTATCCAATTTTTGAGCACAGGTGGGCCACCAGGGGGCCTCTTCTCAAACTAGCACCTACCTCCTTCACTGATAATCTGACTCCTTCGGGAAGATTGCTTTGGATTATTTCCAAGAAAATCTCTGCAAATGTAGCACTCAAACCGCTGATCTGCAAAAGGAAAGTTGATGAGAGACGGTAGTGAAAGCCAGGTGACTGGCAGACATGGCACAGGCTCAAATATCAGCTTCAGCAGCTAAAGGGCCCGTGGGTGGAGGGTTAACACGAAGAGCTGATTTCAGAGCCCAGCCTCTATAGGATTTCTCTTGTCATCAGTCAAGGGATCTGCTTGCTGACATAGTCATGGCCCCAATACCTGCCCCGGTAGACAATGGATGTCATAACTCGACTAAGAAGTTATCAAGTCCAGGACGATTTTCTGATTCAACTCAGATTTACCCACATCAACCTGACTGGTGTCAGACACTGCGCGAAGAATCCAGAGGTGAATCAGATGTGTGGTACAGGGACATGCAGGGGACTGCAGGAACCCACAAGAGAAATCTCTACCTAACTTGGGAGGTGGGGTCAAAGACAGCCTCCAAAAAAGGTAACTTCTAGGTGGAGTCTTGAAGAAAAACAGGAGTAAACTGGGAGAATTCAGCAGTAGTATCGAGGGATTTCAAGGCAGAGGAAATAATATTCAGTAAAATGTGGATTCATAGCACCATACTAGGGAATTAAAACTAGTTCCGTGTGTGGTTACAACAAATGGGGTGAGAAGAGGAAAACCAGGAAGAGAATCCTAAAGGTATTTAGGCACTAAGGAGTCCAAACTTTGTCCTATGGCCCCGAGCAGCAAGTTGGATCTTTAAGATCTGTATCCCAAAAAATTCATTTCCTTTTTTACCAAATAATTTATTTCAGATAATGTTTAAAAAACTAGATTGTTAAGTAGTTGTTTATTATTTTAAAGTAGGCGCCACGCTCAGGGGCGCCTGGGTGGCTCATGGGTTAAGAGTCTACCTTTGGCTCAGGTCATGATCCCAAGGTCCTGGGATCAAGCCCTACTCTCCCTTTCTGGCTGCTCCTCCGCCCCACACATTTGCATATACTCTCTCAAATATAGAAAGTCTTAAAAAAAAAAAAATGTAGCCTCCATGCCCTGCATGCAGCCAGGTGCAGGGCTTAAACTCAAAACCCTGAGATTAAGACCCAAGCTGAGATCAAGAGCTGAGCCCTTAACCAACTGAGACACCCAGGCACCCTAGTACTTAATTATTTTTAAAGTTAGCAAAGATTTAAGGTGATACTACCTAAACATTCATCTCATTATTTTGCTGATATATTTCTTGAATGGATCTAAAAGGGGTGCTGTCCATACGTTAGAATATTATTCGGCAATAAAAAGGAATGAAGCACTGACACATGCTACAACATGGAGAAACCCTGAAAACATGCTAAGTGGAAGAAGCGGCATAAAAGACCCTATATTGTACAGTTCCGTTTAAATGTCCCGAAGAGGTAAAACCACAGAGGCAGAAAGAGATTAGTGGTGGGGCGCCTGGGTGGCTCAGTGGGTTAAGCCTCTGCCTTCGGCTCAGGTCATGATCTTAGGGTCCTGGGATCGAGTCCCGCATCGGGCTCTCTGCTCAGCAGGGAGCCTGCTTCCCTCTCTCTCTCTCTACCTGCCTCTCTGTCTACTTGTGATCTCTGTCTGTCAAATAAATAAATAAAATCTTTAAAAAAAAAAGAGAGAGATTAGTAGTTGTCAGAAGCTGAGAAAAGGGGGAGAGAGGAGTGACTGTAAATGGGTAGTTTCTTTTTGGGGTGATGAAATTGATTGTGGTGATAGTTGCATTAACTGTGAAATATATTAAAACCCATTTAATTGTACACGTTAAAAGAGCAACCTGTATATGAATAAAACTCTCAATAAAGCTGTTATAAAAAGGGTGATATTGGGCACCTGGGTGGCTCAGTTGGTTAAGCGACTGCCTTTGGCTCAGGTCATGATCCTGGAGTCGTGGAAGTCCCACATCAGGCTCCCTGCTTGGCAGGGAGTCTGCTTCTCCCTCTGACCCTTCCCCTTCTCATGCTCTCTCTCTCATTCTCTCTCTCAAATAAATAAATAAAATCTTAAAAACTTTTTAAAAAGCAGGTGAAATTAAGTATGAATTTTTAATAACTCTGGGCACCCTCATGGTAGTGTGGTTCTCACCCATCTGTATCTGCAGTAAAACAACAGAAACCATGGCTAGATTTAAAGGGAAGCCATAGAGGGGTTTTGCTCTCAGCATCGGGCTCTCTGCTCAGTGGGGAACCTGCTTCCCCCTCTCTCTCTGCCTGCCTCTCTCCCTACTTGTGATCTCTCTCTCTCTCTCTCTGTGCCAAATAAATAAATAAAATCTTAAAAAAAAAAAAAAAGAACTAAACCCTAAAGAATATTATCATTCAAGATGCAGCCAAGAGGAAGAGAGGGGCACGGTAGAAAAAGAAAAAAGGGGGGAGAGAGGCAAATATGTTTCAAGGTTCTCCCAGAGTACCTACCTGAACCACTCGCTCATGAGTGGTGAGAACTGAGTCCAGGAGCATTTTGCTGCCTTGGTCCTGTAGCTGTAACACCTCCATGGTTCTGGTGGGCATAGCGTAACTGTGGGGAGGAAGAGGGGGTTATGAAGAAGGCTCCCTCAAGTTAGTGCCACTTCTACCAGGGAGTCCCTGAGTACAGACACTGCTGTAATTCCAGAGCTTCTGGAATCTAGGGCTCCTCCTCTGCAGCCAGAGGGAAGGAACCTGCTCCTCCTAAACCTTCTCCAGAAGCCTCAACTCCCTGAGGGGACAGACCATGTCGAATGCCTTTCTGCATCCCCAGTTCTTGCCTGACACAACACTGAATAAAATCTGGTGATTAATAACTTATTTGCTGCTACTAAAGAAAAGCCAGTTCTAAAAGAATCAGTGTCATCACTCTGGAGGCTAACCTTGGGTATTTCACCTCTTCTGGAGAAATGAGGCATGAAACCCAACTGTTTTCAAAGAGCAAGATTTTTCAACCTCAGCACTATTAACATTTTAGACCAAATGATTCTTTGTTGTGGGGGGCTGGCCTATGTATTCCTAATCGCTACCCACAAGATGCTGGTAGTACCCTCTGAAGTGGTAATAATAAAAATTATCCCCAGGGGCGCCCAGGCGGCTCAGTTGGTTAAGTGTCTGACTTCAGCTCAGGTCATGATTCCAGGGTCCTGGAATTGGCCCTGCCTCAGGTTCTGCACTCAGTGGGGAGGCTACTTCTCTTCCTCCTTCTGCCCCTCCCTCTGCTCATGCTCTCTCTCTCTCTCAAATAAATAAATAAAATCTTTAAAAAAAAAAAATTGTCTCCAGACATTGTTAAATGTCCCCAGCTTGAGAAATACCATTGTAGAGATTGCTTGCTTTGACCAGCTTCATAGCAATGAAAAGAATACTGGATTTGAGGTAAAATCTTAGCCCTGTAGCTTATTAACAATATTTACTAAGGCAAGTTACTTGTCTCTCTGGGCCTCAGTTTCTTCCAGAATAAAGAGGATTACAATCTAGGTCCATATCAGTGTGTGAAGATCAGGCACAGTGATGAGATAGGATTGATGGCTACACAGAAATGTGGTACTACTGCTGTGTTTGTCTTATCAAAAAGTTCACCAAAATGAAGATAAGTAAAATAACAACAGTAGAATTCCTGAATTTTCATGTCACAGAAAGCTTCATCAATTGATAACAAGGGGCATGGCCCTCTACAAAATGAATAATGGAAATAATGGAAAATAGATTAGAGACACAACAGTCAGTCCATTTAAATATTGGCTCTGTCAATACCTATTTAAGGCTGGACAAATTAATTCAACTTTTGAGTCTCAGATTCTTCAGCTACAGAACGGAGATAATAAAGATAATAATACCTAGTTCATAAGGTTGTTGCAATGATTAAATGACATTACATGAGCAATTTGCCTGTCATAATATGCCTACAAATGCCAGTTCCCTTGCTCTTACAAACAGTAAATGCTAGGTATTACAAACTCTTCCAGGTAACCCCCCCTAAATAACATTCCTTCCCACTTTCCTGCACAATATCTGACCTCCTCTTCCAATTCAAATTTGGTAATAACTTCCCTACATAATTAAGGACCCATTCATAGAATTGTTGCGGAAGAGCAAATAAAATAACTATGCAAAGCTCTCAGGAAAGTAAAAAGCACTCCAAAATGCTGTTTTTCCTTCTTGACATTCTGCAGATAAGACTGACTGACTAAAGTGGGAGTTGTCCACTCCTGCCACTGAGCATGCATTTTATTCTTCCAACACTTGCTTTAGCAAGATGTCGTTTATTTGTTTGTTTATTCATTCATTCATTCAACAAACTTTACTGAAAGTCTGTTCTGTCCTAGGCATGCTGGTGGGCAATATGCAGCCTGTGCTTTTTTTTTTTTTTTAAGATTTTATTTATTTATTTGATAGAGAGAGAAGCAACTCACACAGTGGGAGTGGGAGAGGGAGAAGCAGGCTTCCCCCTGAGCAGGAAGCCCGATGCAGGGCTTGATCCCAGGACCCTGGGATCATGACCTGAGCCGATGACCTGAGCTGAAGGCAGATGTTTAAGGACTGAGCCACCCAGGCGCCCCCAGCCTGTGCTTTAAAGGAGCTTGCTAAGAGTGTTTTGGAGAGGCAACCGTCTTCACTACAGTAAGACAAAGGCAATAATAGGCATGCAGTGAATATTACAGGGACAAGAGAGAGAAGGGGGCTCAGAGAAGACTTCACAAGTGAGATAGGCTTTTACCAAGATGTTAAGAATAAACATATAGGTGTTTGCCTGGAGAACATTCCAAAAAGTGAAGTTATCTACAAAGGCATGAGAGGCCCTCAAAGAGAACTAATAGAAAAGCCAGACATAGTTTGATAAAGAAATACTGGAACTCTGTTCATTTCAAGGTAGAATAGGCCTTTAAGTAGTTAAGAATATAGGTAATTTCTCTTTAGTGTCTACACTTTTCCGTACTTTACAAATTTTCTGCAATAAACATTACTTGTGGGGGCGCCTGGCTGGCTCAGTCATTAGGGTCTGCCTTTGGCTCAGGTGTGATCCTGGAGTTCTGGGATCAAGCCCCACATCGGGCTCCCTGCTCAGCAGGAAGCCTGCTTTTCCCTCTCCCTCTGCCCCTGCTTATGTTCCCTCTCTGGCTCTGTCTCTCTCTGTCAAATAAATAAATAAAACTTAAAAAAAAAGGGGGGGGCGGGACGCCGGGTGGCTCAGTTGGTTGAGCGGCTGCCTTCAGCTCAGGTCATGATCCCAGCGTCCTGGTATCGAGTCCCACATCAGGCTCCTTGCTTGGCGGGGAGCCTGCTTCTCCCTCTGCCTCTGCCTGCCACTCTGTCTGCCTGTGCTCGCTCTCGCTTCTCTATGACAAATAAATAAAATCTTTAAAAAATAAATAAATAAACATTACTTGGATGATCAGACAGGAAAAAGAGGGAAGAAATGAAATAACATAATGTCAAAAATCAATCTAAAATGACAAAATAATGCTACCTTCGGGGAGTACTACCTGGGACGGGACACAGGGGAGCCTGCTGGGGTGCTAGGAAACTTCGATATCTGTGGATGCTACTAAATATAAATGATACCTCAATTTTACTTTTTTTAAAGATTTATTTTTTTTATATTTGAATGAGACAGAGCATGCGTGTTCGTGAGTAGGGGCCAGGAAGGGCAGAGGGAGAGGGAGAATGAGAGAGAGCCACAAGCAGACTCACGGGCTGAGTGCTGAGTACGACTCCCCATGCAGGGCTCCATCTCATGATCCCAGACCACGATCTGAGCTGAAATCAAGAGTTGGACGTTTAACCCGCTGAGCCACCCAGGCGCCCCGTACCTCCATTTTAAACAGTGTAAGTGGACTTCAAGAAAAAGGGTGGGGGGAGAGTAGCCTTACAGAGAGTAGCCTTACAGAATAAAAGCAATGCTTTTATTCTCCACAAAGCACAGGGGCTAGATCAGCTTCAGGCTGGGAAGCTGCTCCCACATGAGTTAAGATTTCCGTCTCCAGGCAGCTGCTCAGCAAGGAAGGCGGGCAAATTAAGAGACCTGCAGGCCAGGCTTCTTCCTCTACCCTCCTGGGTGAGTTGCAGCTGCAGCAGTGCAAACCATTTATAGAACAAAAGCCAGCACACCGCTCCCCTGCCCAATTCCATCTCAAGGTCAGAGCCCTACCCTGCCACTCCCAGAGGAAAAAATGGATCATGATGAAATGAAAATAAGAAGAAAAGAAAATCATTTCATCTCTGAAAAGCTGGGCAGTGAGAATGCCTAACAATATGATGGTCTGAAAACCTCAATCAATGCAGGGCAGTGAGTTGCTGAAAATGAACATCTCTTTGTGCTCTATGCTATTTGGAGCAAAGAGCAGAAAAGAGGCAAAAAGCAGGACATCATTCAGTCTGCTGTTCTAGGAATCATGTCCATGACTATTGAAACTCAGTTCAAGTCAGTGAATATTTATGCAGTGCTTACTCTGTGTCAGGGACTGGGCAAGGTCTTAGGGTTAAACGGTTAATGAAGACAGAACAGTCCTCGCCTTAGAGATCTTAGAGTCTAAGAAGGAAGGCCAATAATCATCAAGTAATTACAAGGGCAAGGAGTGGGCACTATGAAAAGGAACTTATATAACCTTTACTTCTCCTAAATATATAACATAAAGACCTAATTTAATGAGGTGCTCTGAAGAGGTGACACTCAATATGAAGCCTAAGAAAGAAGTAGGGGTTAGTTACATAAAAGGGAAAGAGTATTTGAAGTTTTATAGAGAGCAAGCATATGCACAGGTCCAGAGGTGGAAGGGGATCAAAAACAAAGTCCATGTTAACTGGAGGGAGAGGGAGAGGGAAATGGAAATGAGTTAAGGCAAGAGAAGCAAGCCCAGGCCATAGGGCACCTAGCAAACCATGTGAGAAACCTTAATTTTGATCCTCAAGGAATGGGAACCCAGAGAAGGATTTTAAGCATGGTAGTACCCTGATCATATTTCCATTCTAGAAAGATCACACTGAACACTGTGTGAGAACCAATTATGAGGAATTAAAAATTTGAAAAAAAGTGGGTTCAAATCCAGACCTTGCCTTGTATTAGATGTCTGACCACAGGCAAGCTTCTATTATATTAACAACAACAATAATAATAGCAGCCAAGTGTTGCTGGGAACAGTTATAATATATTTAATATTATAATATATAATATTATATATATATATATATTAGCAACTTCATTTTACAGATGAGGAAACCAAGATACAGAGCTTAAGTAAGCTGCGCAATGCCGCACCATAAGAATGATGCAGAACAGGAGTAAAACCCAGGCAGTCTGGCTACAGACTCAATGCTTTCATTTGTGAATATGTGCAAGGGGCTTGTTTGAATTAAGCAACATTATACAAAAAAGGCCAGAGTGGTTGGCTAATAGTAGGTGCTCAACAAATGCTACTGTCTCCCTGCCTTTACTCAAATGAAGCCAGAGCTTTCCAAAGCCAGGTTTTAAAATCAACACATTTTAAGAAGTCCTTCTGAAAATTTAAAGCGCTATTCCAGAGCGCTGACCTACTGTAGATATGATAACATTCTGTAACTCACATTTAATGCCTCTTTGCCACCACAAAATCTACTCCTAATCTCTGCCAGCTAAAAAAACAAAAAACAAAAACCCATTAATTATTAATAACAGTATTATTTACAGGGCATTTGCAATGTTCCAGTCTCTCTGCTAAGTGCTATCATATACTATCTTATTTAATTTTCAGAACTTGAAATTGTAAGAAAATCATCATCCCCATTATATAGATGAGGAAACTGAGGTTCAGAATTTATCAAGGTCAGCCGCCACTAGCTGGTAGAACTAGAATCTGAACACAGGCAGTTTTGTTTTTTTTTTAAAGATTTTATTTATTCATTTGACAGACAGAGATCACAAGTAGGCAGAGAGAGGCAGGCAGAGAGAGAGAGGAGGAAGCAGGTTCCCCACGGAGCAGAGAGCCCGATGTGGGGCTCGATGTGGGGCTCGATCCCAGGACACTGGGATCATGACCTGAGCCGAAGGCAGAGGCTTTAACCCACTGAGCCACCCAGGCGCCCCTGAACACAGGCAGTTTGATTTCAAAGCCTGTACTTATAACCATTCGTTACTCAAAGTATGGTCCGTAGACAAATTGCTGGTGAACAAACTGCTTGTCATCAGTCTGTGACAAGCTAAGAAGCAGGCAACAAGCACTAAACATGCTATTTAATTCAGCAGACATTTTTTTTTTTACAATAACGAGACTTTCTGGATGAAGGACGCAAAGCACTAATGTACATTTTGGCATAAGCTTCTGATACCTTTGCAGAGTGGCACTTTGAGGAAGCATTGCTCTAAATTATTATGCTATTCAGCCTCCTTGAACTGACACTGCACTTTATCCTTCACTTACCACCTTGCACATTATGCTGTGTGTACACACACACACACAAACACTCCCTGAAATCAGAGACTTTCTCCTCAGTCTCCTCTAGTTGGGATGTCTATCTAGTACAGTATCTACCACATAGTGGGAAAAGGCTCAATCAGTAGTTTTTTAATTGATTTTAATTAAAGCACTTCCAGTAAACTTTAGGAAATATATCCCATGTATACCGCACAACTGGATTGTGCAGTCATATTCAAGAATCTATCACCCCTTCAACAATGGTTTTAATGTTCCCCATGTGGCAGGTCTTGTGTTAGATGCTAAAGAAATAAAAAAAGAACACAGTTCTTGCTAACCAGCGGGGAGGGGAGCTGACATATGAATAGGTTATTACAGCCCATAGCACTGAAGTGACATATAGAAGTGTGTGTCAAGTACAGAAAGAGCAACCAACTCTCTGGGGCATCACGAAAAGATAAAGCATATCTTTAGTCCTAAAACAATTGAAGTACTATCAGCTGTGAGAGCTAAAGTCACAGCTTATTATCCAATCTTCTAGACAGCATGTTTAGCACAGTTACACTAAGTTATAAAGGTTATAAAAGTTCAAATTTAGGGGCACCTGGGTGGCTCAGTGGGTTAAGCCTCTGCCTTTGGCTCAGGTCATGATCTCAGGGTCCTGGGATCAAGCCCCACATCGGGCTCTCTGCTCAGCAGGGAACCTGCTTCCTCCTCTCTCTCTCTCTGCCTGCCTCTCTGCCTACTTGCTGTCTGTCAAATAAATAAATAAAATCTTAAAAAAAAAAAGTTCAGACTTAGCTTAAGGACTAAGACCTCCTATAATTAAAAATACTGGAATCAGAGAGAAATGGGTTAAATCTAGGCCACTTACTGGTTCTGTGACTTCTGGGTTTTCTGAGCCTTGGTTTCCTCATCTGTAAAATGGGAATATACTACTATCTAATGAGTGAGAAAGTATAACTCTTGCCATATCCACATATTGTGCCAGGTATTACCTTGCCACAATGACAAACCACCCAAATGATTATTTATTAAATATTTTTCTTTAAATCAATTCACTTAAAAAGTTAATTTAAAAAATAAACTTTTGGGGATGCCTGGGTGGCTCAGTTGGTTAAGCAGCTGCCTTTGGCTCAGGTCATGATCCCAGCGTCCTGGGATCGAGTCCCACATCGGGCTCCTTGCTCGGCAGGGAGCCTGCTTCTCCCTCTGCCTCTGCCTGCCATTCTGTCTGCCTGTGCTCGCTCTCTCTCTCTCTCTCATAAATAAATAAAAAAAATCTTTAAAAAAAAAATAAACTTTTGGGGCAGCTGGGTGGCTCAGTGGGGTAAAGTCTCTGCCTTTGGCTCAGGTCATGATCTCAGGGTCCTGGGATCGAGCCCCACATCAGGCTCTCTGATCAGCGGGGAGCCTGCTTCCTCTTCTCTCTCTGCCTGCCTCTCTGTCTACTTGTGATCTCTCTCTGTCAAAGTAAATAAATAAAATTAAAAAAAATAAACTTTTTATAGAGCAACTGGAATTCATGTTGCTGATGTGAAAGAAAACAGTACATATACCCACTTTGGAAAATAGTTTGTCAGTTTCTTATAAATTTAAAAATCCACTGCACTTACTATTTGACCCAGCAATTACATAGAGAAATGAAAACTCATGTTCTCACAGAAACCTGTACATGTTTATAGTGGCTTAATTTATAACTGCCAAAAGCTGCTAATAACACAAATGTCCTTCAACCATGGAACGAATAAACAAACATACAACCATTCAATGAAATGCTAATCAGCAACAAAAAGGAACAAACTACTTGATACAGGCAACAACGGACATGAAACTCAAATACATTATCCTAAATGAGAGAAGTCAGACTCAAAAGGAAAAATACTGTATATTTCCACTTACATCACCTTCTGGAAAAGGCAAAACTATAGGCATAGAAAACAGATCAGGAGTTGTGAGGGACTGGGGGGAAAGGGAGGGATTAACTACAAAAGCAGGAGAGAACTTCTTGGGATAATGTAAATGTTCTATATCTTATAGTATGATGGTATTTACTGTGTGCATTTGTGAAAACTCAGAAAATTGTTCACTAAACGGGTGAACTGTATTAAAAGAGTGCATTTGTGAAAACTCAGAAAATTGTTCACTAAAAGGGTAAATTATATCTCAATAAGCCTGACTTTATATTGCTATTATAAATGGAAGACCCGGGGTGCCTGGGTGTCTCAGTGGGTTGAGCCTCTGCCTTCGGCTCAGGTCATGATCTTGGGGTCCTGGGGTCAAGTCCCACATTGGGCTCTCTGCTCGGCAGAGAGCCTGCTTCCCCCCGCCCCTGCCGCGCCTTCCTCTCTGCCTACTTGTGATTTCTCTCTCTGTGTGTCAAATAAATAAATAAAATCTTTTAAAATAAATAAATAAATAAATAAATAAATGGAAGACCAGGGGCTCCTGGGTGCTGCAGTCATTAGCATCTGCCTTCGGCTCAGGTCATGATCCCAGAGTCCTGAGATCAAGCCTCACCTTGGGCTCCCTGCTCTTCAGGAAGCCTGCTTCTCCCTCTCCTGCTCCCTGTGCTTGTGTTCCCTCTCTGGTGCTCTCTCTCCCCATCAGATAAATAAATAAATAAAATCCTTAAAAATAAATAAATAAATAAAAGAAAATAAATGGAAGACCAGTATCAGCTGCCATCAAGAGAAATTTTTTTTTTAAAGTACAATGGGGTGCCTGGATGGCTCAGTTGGTAGAACACATGACTCTTGTTCTCAGGGTCATGAGTTCAAGCCCCACTTTGGGCCTAGAGCTTACTTAAAAAAAAAAAAAAAAGCATAATGAAAAGAAAAAAAAATAATGTTGTAAAATTCTAGCTAGATACTATGCTAGCCAAAGACTCTTTGTCTGAGGCCCCTTCTCCAATATGAAGATCAGGAAGTGCTAGAGAGTGGTGTTAAGGACATACCAGATCCACACACAAGAATTTCTCCTTGACATAATTAGGTCGAATGAGAGTTAAAGGGGAAGAAATTTCTCACCATGTGATTTAATGTTATTTAAAGTCAACTACAGGGTATCCCACACTTTCTGAAACATGGAGATAAGATATGTAAAGTGCCTGGCCTGGAGTAGATAGCCAGTAAGTGTTAGTTCTCCTCCCCTACAGTTTTCCAACAAATCCAAAAGAGCAAATGTGAAGCAAAGTAGGCAAAGAAAGCCTAAATTAATGGGGGGATATGACTTGTTAATGGACCAGGGGAATCAAAATCAGTGTCAATTCTCTTCAAATTGACCTACAGATCCACCATAATCCCAATAAGATTCCATCAGTTTCCTTTATGTAGAAATCAACAAACTTATTCTAAAATTTTCATAGAAAGCCAAAGGATCTAGAATAGCCAAAATAATTATGGAAAAAAAAAAAAAAAACAAAGATTAGTTTCAGTAATCAAGCTACAGTAATCAAGACAATATGGTACTGGTATAAGTTAGATACATAAATCACCATAATAGAATGGAGTCCAGAAATAGACCCACATATGCATGGTTAACTGACTTTCAAAAAGTGCTAAGACAATGCAATAAAGATAGAAAATCTTTTTAACAAATGGTGTTGGAACAACTGGATATTTAAACGAAGGAAAAAAAAGAACGTTGACCCATATCTTACACCATATACAAAAAAAAACAAAAACAAAAACAAAAAAAACTAACTAAAAATGGATCATGAACCTAAATATAAAACTTAAAACTATAGAACATCTAGAAGAAAACACAGGAGAATATCTTTGTGATCTTGAGTTAGACAAAGTTGTCTCAGATATAATACCAAAAGCATGAATGATAAAAGAAAAAATTTATAAACTGAACTTCATCAAACTTAAAAAAAGTCTGCCCTCCAAAGGACTCAGCTAAGACGATGACAAGATAAGTCAAAGACAGGGAGAAAATATTTGCAAAACACATACTGTAAAAAAAAAAAAAAACAACAAAACCACCTGGTATCCAAAAATAGAAAAAGAATTTCCATAATTCAATAATCAGAAAACAAACAACCCAATTTTAAAAATGGACAAAAGAGTTGGACATGTCATCAAAGCAGATATATAGGAGGCAAATAAGCATTGAAAAGATGTTCAAAATCATTATGTACTAGGGAAATGAAAATCAAAAACTAGTAGATACCACTCTATAAGTATAGCTTTAGAAAAAAAACTGATGATATCAAATGCTGACCAGGAAAAGAAATTACTGTAACTCACACATGGTTAGTGAGAAAACAAAATGATGCAGCCACTTTGGAAAACAGATGTTGGTTTTTCATAAAGTTAAACATACAGTCACCATACAACCCTCAAATCCCAGGCTTAGGTAGCTATCCAGGAGAAAAGATATATGCCCCACAAAACATACAAGAAGATGCTTATGACAGCTTTATTCATAATCACCAATACACTGGAAGCAATGCAAATGTACATCAACTGGTGAGTGGATAAGGCAATTAAGGTCTACCACTTAATGGAATACTACTCGGCAATAAGATTTCCAAAAACATGGAAGAATCTTAAAACATTATGCTAAGTGAAAGAGGCCAGACACAAAAAGCTACACACTGCATGATTCTATTTACATGATGATCTGGAGACTTAAAACAACAGGACAGAAAATCAGTTGTTGATTGCCAGGGATATGACTACACCTGGGCACCAGTAAAATTTTGGGGTTAATGGAACTGTTCTGTATTCTGATTGTGCTAAACTATATGCCTAAAAAGGGTGAATTTTACCAAATGTAAATTGTTTCAAAACCTCATTTATATACAAATATACAACTTATATATATTTATATATATAGAATGTATATTTATAAATATATATAAATTTCAGTAATCAAATATATAATCAATATATTGAGTAATCAATATATATAAATATATATTTATGCAAATATACTCATTTATATACAAAATTTATATACAAAACTACAAAGCAGAGCATGCTACTCACACCAAGAATATCCCATGCAAAGGCCTCCTTCATACCTTTCCTCAACTTTAATGGATAGATGGTTGCAGAGGTTGTGAACATATTGGGCATAACTCTCCACCACAGCCATGTCGTACGCAGTCAGGTGAATGTTTAAAACCCCATATTCATAATCTGTCCCCAAATTAATGGGTCTCACTTCCACTTTTGCCCTCTTCTTCTTGGGCTGAACAGAAAACAAAAGGAGAAAAGGAGATAGAAAAAAAAAGAATTACACAAAAAATTCTAATCATCCCATCTTGATATCAAAGAAATTAATCTTTCAAATAAATTTGTTCACCATTTTTCTCTTAGGTTACCTTACCTTCAAACTGAAGTTCCTTTGGGAAGAAATGGGTAGCTTCCCTTGCTAGTCTGGGCTGTGACATCAGCCAACGAAAGGAGAGGGAATATTGCTGGCCTTACTTTAACACAAATACAAGTAACTATCTTCTGCAATTAACTTGTCATGAGACTCATCCCCTCCCCTGGTCCTCAGCTTCCCAATTTTCAAATTGGTGGAGTTATGCCAGATAACAGATTCTTAATCTAGAACCCATTGAGGGATTTCAAGTGGTCTATCAACCCCAAAATTTATATGCAAAATTTTACATGCATGCATATTTTTCTGAAAGAATTCTTAGCATTAATCAGTATCTTAAAGAAATCAGTTGCAAGGAAACTCAGCATTAGATATCTTCCAGCCTTCCTAGCTTTGAAATTCTACAATCATTTAGTCTTCCTTTTTTTTTTTTTTTTAAAGATTTTATTTATTTATTTATTTGACAGAGAGATCACAAGCAGGCAGAGAGGCAGGCAGAGAGAGAGGAGGAAGCAGACTCCCCGCTGAGCAGAGAGCCCGACGCGGGGCTCGATCCCAGGACTCCGAGATCATGACCTGAGCTGAAGGCAGCGGCTTAACCCACTGAGCCACCCAGGCGCCCCCATTTAGTCTTCCTTTTAAGAATTGAGAAGTAGGGCGCCTGGGTGGCTCAGTCGTTAAGCATCTGCCTTCAGCTCAGGTCACGATCCCAGGGTCGTTGGATGGAGCCCCACACTGGGCTCCCTGCTCAGTGGGAAGCCTGCTTCTCCCTCTCTCACTCCCCCTGCTTGTGTTCCCTCTCTCGCTGTGTCTCTCTCTATCAAATAAATAAATATCAAATTTATCAAACAAATAAATAAAAAAAATTTTTAGTGAAAATTTTATTGCAATATAATATTCATACTGAAAAAAAATGCATATATGAGTACACAGCTCAGTGAATTTTCCAAAGTGAAAATACTGGTATCATAAGCATCCTGAATAAGAAATAGACCACTATCAGCACTCCAAAACTCCTGCCCCCAAACTGATAACCACTATTCTTACTTCTAAAACCATTTGCCTGTTTTTAGAATTCATGAAAATGGAATGATACATTATGTTCTCTTTTATGTCTGGTTTCTTTCATTCATTATATTTGTAAGATTCATCATGTATTAGCTGAAACAGCAGTTCTTTCCTTCTCATTCCTCTAGTAGTGTATTGTATGAATATGCAACAATTTATTCTTTTTTACAACTGATGGAAATTTGGGTTGTTTCTAGTGTGGGCCATAACGAATTGTACTGCTACTTGTACGTGTGTTTCAGTGAACACGTGTATGCATTTCTACTGGGGATATACCTAGAATCTGAACTACTGACTTAGAGAATATGCATATGTTCAACTTTAATAAGTACTCTAAAACAGTTTTACAAAGATGTTTCCAATTTAGTATCCCACGAGAATTAATGAGAGTTCTACATCCTCTACCTTCTTGCCAAAACAAAACTTAGTGTAGTCAGGTTTTCTGGTTTTAGCCATCCTGGTTGGTATGAAGTAATAATGAATTTGGGTTTTAACTTGCAGTTCCTCTAAGTCTATTGAGCCTGAGCACCTTTGCATTTGGATACTCTCTTTCATGACCTGCCTATTCAAGTATTTTTTAAAAAGATTTTATTTATTTATCTGACAGAGAGAGACAGAGAGAGCACAAGCAGTGGGAGTGGGAGAGGGAGAAGCAGGCTTCCTGTTGAGCAGGGAGCCTGATATGGGGCTTGATCCCATGACCTTGGGATCGTGACCTGAGCTGAAGGCAGATGCTTAATGACTGAGCCACCCAGGTGCCCCTGTCGATTCAAGTATTTAGCCCATTCTGCCTTTCTTTTATTGATTTGTAGAGATTCTTTCTATATTCTAGATATGAGCCTTTGTTAAATATACATGCTGCAAGTATCTTCTCTCCTTGTAGCTTCCCTCTTCATTTTTTCGTGGTGTATCCTGAAGAGCAGAAGTTCTTATTTTTAATGTAGTTCAACTTACTCATTCTTTTATGATTATAGTGATTTTTGTGTCCTGTTTAAGAAATTTCTATCTTAAGATCATGAAGATATTCTCATACGTTATCTTCTAGTAGTATGATTATTTTACATTTAGACCTACAATCTACTTTTAAGTGATGTTTGTGTATGATGTGAAATAGAAGTCAAGAACATTTTTATTCACATGATCATCCAGTCCAGTTGACTTAGCGCCACTGCACAGTAGTGTCACCTTTGTCATATAAGTGCCCACAGGTGTGTGGATCAGTTTCTGTACTCTTTATTCTGTTCGTTTAGGCTGTTTGTCTATCTTTGAGCCAGTACCACATCTCCTACTTATTGGAGATTTATTTATTTATTTATTTATTTTTTAAAAGATTTTATTTATTTATTTGACAGACAGAGATCACAAGTAGGCAGAGAAGCAGGCAGAGAGAGAGGAGGAAGCAGGCTCCCGGCTGAGCAGAGAGCCCGATGCGGGGCTCGATCCCAGAACCCTGGGATCATGACCTGAGCCGAAGGCAGAGGCTTTAACCCACTGAGCCACCCAGGCGCCCCCTTATTGGAGATTTATAATAAGTCTTGCTATTCGGTAGAAATAGTTCTTTTAAGAAAAAGGGCAAAAAACTCTATTTCTACTTATTTATTTATTTAAAGATTTTTTTACTTATTTATTTGACAGAGAATGAGCACAAGCGGGGGGAGTGGCAAACAGAGGGAGAGGGACAAGCAGGCTCCCAGCAGAGCAGTGAGCCTGGTGTGGGGCTTGATCTCAGGATCCTAGGATCAAGACCTGAGCTGAAGGCAGACACTTAACTGACTGAGCCATCCAGGCACCCCAAAACTTTCTATCTCTTAAGTCACTCCTATTTAATAGCCACAGCCTAGTGGTTGCCACAGAAGAATGTTCCTGCAGAGCATCTGAAATGGCTCTCTATCATCTCTGCTCCCTAGGTCAGTTGGGCATAGCAGAGGCCCAATCTAGGGGAGCAGAGGGAGGACCAAGAAATGGTCCTTTCACAAGACTGGTAATACCTATGACAGACCCAATCTCACAGGGATGTTCTGAGAACTGAACAAAACATTATGTAAAGTGGTTTATATAATCCATGTCACATAATTTAATATTCTATATATTAACTGTTTTTGTTATTTTAATTTTTTTTTAAAGAAACATGTTCTTGGGGCGCCTGGGTGGCTCAGTGGGTTAAAGCCTCTGCCTTCGGCTCAGGTCATGATCCCAGGGACCTGGGATCGAGCCCCGCATCGGGATCTCTGCTCCGCAGGGAGCCTGCTTCCTCCCCTCTGTCTCTCTGCCTGCCTCTCTGCCTACTTGTGATTTCTCTCTGTCAAATAAATAAAATCTTAAAAAAAAAAAAGAAAAAAAGAAACATTCTTTTTTTAAAGATTTTATTTATTTGACAGAGAGAGGGGACACAAAGAGGGGGGAGCAGCAGGCAGAGGAAGAGAGAGAAACACGCTCCCAGCCCAATGTGGGGTCCAACCCCAGGACCCTGGGATCACCACCTGAGCCAAAGGCAGATGCCCAACTGACTGAGCCACCCAGGAACCCCTATTGCTATTTTCATTTTTATGTTCCTATCTAGCACAGGGACTGGCAAAAGGAAAACATGCAATGAATCACAATTTTAGAATGTTAGAACTGGACAGCATTGAGATATTATTTTGTCCCAGTTCTTCATCATTGCTGGGGAAGAATATGAAGCCCAGAAAGACTAAACATGTCCCCCAGAGTGACACAGCCAGTCAAGACAGATCCTAGGAACTAAAACCCAGACCTTCTAACCCCCAGTGCAGGGATTTTTCCACTATAGCCTCTGCATTGCTAAACTTTTTATAGCCTTTATATTCTGGAATTCTTATCTTTATGATAAAGATCTTACCCACTCCTCTATTATGTAATATAGCATCTTACAGTTTCTCATTTCTTTTTTTTTTAAACATTTTATTTATTATTTATTTGACAGACAGAGATCACAAGTAGGCAGAGAAGCAAGCAGAGAGAGAGGGGGAAGCAGGCTCCTTGCTGAGCAGAGAGCCGAAGCGGGGGCTTGATCCCAGGACCCTGGGATCATGACCTGAGCCGAAGGCAGAGGCTTTAACCCACTGAGCCACCCAGGCGCCCCTCAGTTTCTCATTTCTAAAGTTTTTTACAGTGGTGGCCATCCCAGGGTCCTAGACTTTGCCATGAGTGAGAACCCAGACTCTAGAGACCAACCACCAAAGAACAGGAGTTTGGTTCTCTCTTTTTCAGAGCATACCACGCTCATAGCCAAATGCAGTGATCCAGACTTTTCATCAAGACATTCAGCACTGCAGTCGGAGCTGTGAAGAATGCTAACACTGGAATGCAATGGGGAGCTGCTAAAATTTTCCAGCAGAGAGGGGAGGAGCTTCTCTAAAGCCTTTAGGAGGCTTTTATAACCAGGGAAAATGCCAGGGCTCTTCAAAGGTGTTGCTTTAGGGGAATAAAACAAAACAAAAAATGCTGATTCCAGTATCCCCCTTGGCATCTCACTTGCTCTTCTGTGTTGGCCTAGATATGCCTGGACCTCTCCACATTATCAGGAGCCCATTGTGACATTATGTTTCAGTTCTGAGCCAGGGTCAGCATACCCAGTAAGGGCTTGACTGCATTTAAGTCACCAGTTCCTATAATTTTGCCTGTACAAGCTTTCCATATCCATTCCCTCCTTTCTATCCCTACTGACTGAGTTCACGCCCTTATAACCACTATGGGGAGTTACTAAAGATATCTGTGCAAAGCATGCATATGACTAGAGTCATGTTTGGGGAAGTCCACCCTGACTGCACATGGAGGAGAGTCAGGTAGGAAAGAAAGGGAAGCTAGGAGAAAGTTGGCAGGGACGATGGACTACTGTCCACCATCAAACTTTGGCACTCCTGGGACTGACCTGGATTCAGTGTGTGACAGCCCGGGGCAGCCATTCTTAGATACCTGTAGGATTACACTATGATCACCCAAATAGGCCATGGGATAAATCACTAAACCATTTTTGTAAAGAAATGTCCATATTATTATCCACACTTTACAGAGAGAAAACAGAGGTCCTTTGAAAGCACATTACTTGCCCAGGATTACTGGGAAACTTTGCTGGAAAAGAGCAGAAAAAAGAGTCAGATCAGACTCATAGGCCACTATAACAGCAAGGGCTCCTAGAGATAATACAGTCTCTCCTTTCCCTCCCTAATTTTATCTAAGGGGAAAGTTGAGATCCAGAAGGGGGAAATGACTTGTTTATGGTCATAGCAGTAAGGAAATGGCAAAGGTAACCACTTTATGTCTAGACATGGCTAGAAGCTGGGTCTGTGGCCCTAAGCCCAGGCTCTCTCCTCTAGATTCTATAGAAGTGATAGTGTCTGCCTATCACTATTGGTGGCATTCTTCACGGCGGGAAAACTGGGACGGAACAGTATCATCCTAATCTGCAAGTGAAAAGGCAGATGTGCCTGCAGCATATTTGGCTTCCAGAAATTCTGGTGATGAAAATTTAAAAATTGACACCTAGGGACCAAATGGTGATGGTACTCTGAACAGTCCATAATGAGCTATGAGGTGCACAGAAATCAATGACTGTGTTTATAACTCAATGTGGCACACTCAGGAGACAGCACCAGACAGAAGGCCTGGCCCTGACTGGGATAACCAAGAGGCACAGCCTGGTACCGCACAAAGCACTGTACTTGAAAGCGAAAGAAAAGCTGGACTTAAAGCCTATCTGCTTAGTCACTGGATGACACTGAATGACCTCTCTATGTGTCAGTTTCTTCCCCTAGAACACCTAACGTTCTTATGAAGCTTGAAAAAGTAAACTTATGTGAAATGGAAAGAGCATAGACATCAGATCGATTCTGACCATCCTTGGTTCAAATGCTGGCTCTGGAAATTACTAGCCATTTGGGCAAGTCATCGAATCTCTCTGAGTCTCAAACAGGGTCTTTAATAACTAGGATATCTGAGGATTAAATAAAAATATACCATTTATAATACTACAAAAGCAATAATGACTTTTTTTTACTTTCTTTTTTTATTAAGTTTTTAAATTTCAATTCCAGTAGAGTTAACACACAGTGATATATTAGTTAGAGGTGTGTATAATAGAGTGATTCAACAATTCTAAACATTACTTAGTGCTCACTGTGATAAGTGAACTATAATACTTTAAAATGGAATAACGCTTTAGGCGCCTGGGTGGCTCAGTGGGTTGGGGCCTCTGCCTTCGGCTCCGGTCGTAGTCCCGGGGTCCTGGGATCGAGCCCCGCATGGGGCTCTCTGCTCGGCGGGGAGCCTGCTTCCTCCTCTCTGCCTGCCTCTGCCTACTTGTGATCTCTGTCTGTCAAATAAATAAATTTAAAAAAAAAAAAGTGCAGGAGTAAAATGGAATAATGCTTTTAAAGCCGAGAACATAGTAGTTATGACATCTGGTATATAGAAGTCACTCAATCAATGGTATCTTTAAAAAAGGTTGAGTAATGTACACAAATAGGACATCAGTATTACTATAAGTTGGAAATAATTATGTTCTGGTATTCTATTGGCATGCTTTATAGATGAAACATTTATGCTGATTCAACCACTCAGGAAAGACACCAAAGAAACAGTCCCAGGCCTCGAGGAATTCACAGTTCAGAGAGAAAGAGAGGAGACACACATGAAAGAACAAATCTCAATTTAATCAGAAAGAGCAGCCCACCTCCCAAGGCAAGTTCAATACAAGCCACCTTGCTGCACCACGCTGATTAACTCTCCAGGGGGAAACCAAGAGCAATGACCTCAGGTGGGTACAGTTGAAAGGGCAATTAGCAGAGACACTTACAAGTATAGAGTCGTTATTTAATAAATGGTATCTTTTAGAAAGGGTTGATCTAGACCTGCCTACTTCTCAGGTTTCATGGTCCCTCATCCCCTAGTACCCACTTTAAACTCCAGGATTAAAAAAACTCCTAAAAAGGGGCGCCTGGGTGGCTCAGTGGGTAAAAGCCTCTGTCTTCGGCTCAGGTCATGATCCCAGGGTTCTGGGATCGAGCCCTGCATCGGGCTTTCTGCTCTGTGGGGAGCCTGCTTCCTCCTCTCTCTCTCTCTACCTCTCTGCCTACTTGTGGTCTCTGTCTGTCAAATAAATAAATAAAATCTTAAAAAAAAAAAAACCCAACTCCTAAAAGTTTCTCAAATGCATCTCCAGGGTCAGTGTTTCCCTACCTTCACCCAGAAGGCTTCCCCTCTTTGCAGAGCCTCTGACGCTTTACCCCACAGGAATAATGTGAGCAACTCCTATTTATTTTTAAGACTCAGTTCATACTCATCCCGGAAGCCTTCCCTAATTTCTCAGGCTGAGTCAGATACTACTCTTCCTTGTTCCCATAGCAAATCCTCCCCCGGATACAGCACTCTCAATCACATGTACTCATTTACTCGACAAATACTGATTGCTAGTGATGAGCAAGAGCAGGACTAGCTTCAGGGACAGGATAGGAAAGCAGACAGCCATTGTCTCTGCTCACTAATGCTTACGGTTCATCAGGAAAGGCATATACAGAACAAGTAATTATAAGGAGATGCATGTTTTGAGGGAGGAAGATAGAATGTTATGGAATTGTGAAAAAACAGACTAACGCTATCATTATCATCATCACCACCTACCGGCTCTATGTTTCAGACACTGTGCTAAGTTCTTAAAATACTCTTATTTAATTTACTTCTCAAAACAACACTGGGAAATATAATTCCTATATAAAGCCAAGGAAACTGTGGCTTGGAAAAGTTAAGGAAGGTACCCAAGGACACACACCTAGTAATCATCAGGGCTGAATCTTTAATTCAGGTGTGCCTAATTCCAAAACATTTCTCTCAACCTCTGTCTTTCCTTTTAAGGAAAGTGTGCGGAGCCTGCCAGTTTCCTCAATATCTACTCCCCCTTTCTCCTTTAGTAACGTAATTGCGGGAAGACAACTATGGATGGCAAACTTTATTCATGAAAAAATCATTAAAGAAATCAAAGTAAAAAAAAAATAACTGCTGTATTTTAGCTGGGTATATAATAAATAAAAATTACATAATAAAAATTACATTTCCCAAACAATCTTGCAGCTAGGTATGGTTATGTGACTAAGTTCTGGTCAGTGAGATAAGAGCTTACGCACACTACTTTCCCTTTCACCATCCTGCTTGATGGCATGTGGACATGATGGCTGAAGCGGGAACAGCCATCTCAAAACTGAGATAGAAGCAGTATGGTAAGTGTGGCAAAGCCGAAAGTTGGAATATCTACTTACACTTTTATGTGGAAGAGAAATAACCTTCTATCTTGTTTATGCCCCTTGATTAAGTGGTTCTCTATATGATGGCAGCCAAACTACCATCTCAATTACTATAAGAAGGTACTACATTTCATTCATTTCTCTATTTCTCCACATTAAATGTTGAGTTGAACTGAACTGAACTCTGGTTCTGGTTCCATCTTCACCAGATGCATGTCATAGAGAAATTATTTATGCCCCTCAATCAGTTTCCTTTTCTACCCTGTCTATCTGACAGAATAGTTGGTGAATCAAATGGCATCGTTTTCCAATTTGTTGGTTGCAAAGGGCCTAAGAAAAATCATGTTTCTCTTTGTGAAACACCACAAATTCCTCATCCATATACTTTTATCATATGCAAGAATGACTTTACTAGCAGAAAACATGGTTATATTACATAAATGGAGTTCTCTACATCTCAAAAACTATGAATATATATCTGAGTCTCTCTGTTAATATTTGTTTTCATCAAGTAAAAGTGATGGGAGAAAACTTGAAATTTAGAAAAGTCGATCCATGAATTTAATATCTTTCTAAAATGTGGAAGATTGCCCTTAATACACCTAGCTGAGGCGAGGCTCAGCTCTAGGATCACCAATGTTCCAAGGGCATATTGCTTGAGAGCCACCGAGATCATGGATGTGAAGGCACTTTGAAAATGGAAAGGGATCATTGCTATTATTCATATCAAACATGACTCCCTCTAAAACTCTGACATGGTTGTAACTCAGCAGGACAGGCAAGGCAGAATGAGACTGGTGGACTGGAGACGAGGGCACTCTAATGGCACAGGCTGAGTAAGGTCATCACAGGAATCATTCTCTGTATCTGGAAAAGTTCTGGGAAACTCTTGCATGTTCTTTACAGCCCCAGTGCTCCCCAGTGTACCCCAAGCAGCTGGATACTTTGAAGGCCAGTTCACTTTACATACTCAGTGTATGAATACAGGGGAAATGTTTGTTGAGGTGACCTCCAAAACAACTTCACTGACACTTCCAGGGAGAATTGCTTCCTTAACTTTTTTCTCTTGATATTTAGTTCATTCCCCTAGTACAGCACTTAGCACGTGTAGTTAGTTAGATTCTTGAGCACTATCTTTCCTAGCCTGCTGTATATGTTTGGTAGGAAGACTGTGTCCCATTCACCCGAGCATCATCTGTGCTCACACAGTGCCTGGCATATAGTAGATGCTCAATAATGGCTCTTCTTTTCAATGAGTTACAGAAGGTAGACTTGAGGAAAAACGTGGATGCTAATTTAAAACAACTCTTCCCTAAATCAGTCCTATAACCCATGTCTAGCCCTATAGTTACTGCACTGGCAAAGACCCATCTTTCTGTTCCCAGGAAGCTGGGGCTGTCACCATAAAGTGTTTCTGATCTGCTGATTTTTCTGGGAATGATGCCACAGTCTCCTCACAGACTTGTGGCTGTGGGAGCTCATCTATGGGTGTTACAATAAACTAAATAGGTGTCATAAATGACAGACACCTCCTCTATGTCAACAGTGCAAACTGTTTCCAAGAGAAAAGACATCTCCACTCTTAGGGAGCCATTCTATAAAGAGGCCTACGTTACAAAAGATACATATTACTCTCTTGCCCCTGGGTCCTAGAAAATTGAACACAGGACAATTATTATAAGCTGACAGCAATTTATGTTGTGTCCATTCCATCCTCCCACATCCTCCTCTTGGAAATTTTGCTTCTTGGATTGTAATTACCCAAGACTGAAGGCAGAACAACAGCTGAGGGCAAGTAAGTGGTCTTGGGAGAAATAACCTGGCACTCTACAAAAATGAAGGACTACACATTTATTTCTATGAAATAAAAATCACTCCAAACAATCTAAAGCCTTTTAAAGTCAACAGAGTGGGGTGCCTGGGTGGCTCAGTTGGTTAAGCGGCTCAGGTCATGATCGCCAGGGTCCAGGGATTGAGGCCCTCTTTGGGAATCCCTGCTCAGCAGGGAGACTGCCTCTCCCTCTCCCTCTGCCTGCCACTTGTGCTCTCTATCTCTCTGTGAAATAAGTAAATAAAATCTTTTAAAAAAATATTTAAAATAAATAAATAAATTCAACAGAATAATTCAGGGCCCTTGAGGAAATAATGAGGTCTATACATTGAGACACAGTGCTAGGTCTAGAGATGAGCTCTGAAGCATGATCCCTCACTGCCACAGTCAAGCTGGGTCATAACAGCATGTAAGATTACACCAGCAGAAATGGGACAAGGTCTGGGCACTTGGTGCATGAGAATTAACTCTTGTCTTAGGGATGAAAGAAAGAGAGAAAAAAAATGGAATCTGGGAGCTTATTTTTTTTTTCTAGGATCTATGCTTAGGGAGAGAAAGGGGGCCTTCTAGCCTTTCTAGTCCAGTTCCCCAAGAACTGGGAGAAGAAACAGGGACATGGAGAGAGCCTCTGCAAGCTGGCAGATGAGAACTTTCATGTACTGTACCATGCAAGAAGCAAGGAGCCTGCAGCAGCTTTCACTACTATCTGGCTAGCCACCCAGGGACAACAAATGACATCAGAGAAAAGCCTACAACCCTAACCAAAGAGAGTATCCCTCCCTTTAAGCAACCAAGGTCATCTGGAGCCAGCTGTTTGCAAAGAGTGGGTTGTGTTTTCCAGCTCTGATTTACAAAACCTTGGGGCAGCTCTAGTAAGCACGTATCAGTTCAGCTCAATCAATATTTACTGTCCTCGACTTGATGCCAGGCCCTCTGCTGCAAACTGAGGAGAAAGAGCTAGAAGGGGAAATGGTCATCAAACAGACCATTCAAACAGAGCAGTAAGTCATAGACAGAGCAAACACAAGGAACTATAGGAGCTATGGTAGGACAAGTAATCCAGTGCTGGGAATCCAGGAAGTTTTCTCAGAAGGGGAGGTTCATTTTCCCCCTCCTCATCCTGCTTCCTCACTACAAGTTAAAGGTTGAGGATGCATTAGCCAAGTGAAAAGAGGGAGAAGATATTCCAAGTAGACAGAACAGCCTCGAAAGAGTATATGTTT